>NC_060063.1:19181680-19488641 GCF_020283565.1 Trifolium pratense | reverse complement strand
ACACTTGTTGAAAAGTTTTTAAAATTACGTTTTTAAGGGTAGTATGGGTTAGGGTGTTACAATAGTGGTATCAGAGCAGGTCGGTTCGTGTGAACCAATTAGGACTTTTCTTTTCCCCGTATGAGCATGTGTAGGGAACACTGTTAGTACTTTCTAACGTCTAGTTGTGATTCGTTCAGGAATCATGGCTGCTGCGAGAACGAATGCCCAGATTGCGGAAGCTTTGGCCGCACTCACCAACATAGTGGTTAGAGATCATCAACCTGGAAGAGAGGTAGAGATGAGGTTGGAAAGGTTCATGAAGAAGAAACCGCCAACATTTACCGGAGGTTACAACCCGGATGGAGCTCACAAGTGGCTGGAGGAACTTGAAATAATTTTTGAAGCAATGGATTGTTCCGAGGAAGGGAAGACAACCCTTGGGACATATGTGTTGCGTGAGGAAGCGAACGTGTGGTGGAAGAACGCCAAGTTGAGGCTAGGACCCGGTGGTATGGCTATACCATGGGCAATGTTTAAAAGAGAATTTTTGGTTAAGTATTTTCCTGTTGATGTGAAGAATAAGAAGGTGGTGGAATTCATGGAGTTGAAACAGGGAAATATGACGGTAGCTGACTATGCCGTCAAGTTTGAGACTTTGTGTGCGTTTAGTCCGCATTACAACACTTTGGAAGCGGAGAACGACAAGTGCGTGAAGTTTGAAAGTAGTCTACGTCCAGACATTAAACATATGATTGGATTTTCACAAATAAGGGATTTTGCGACCCTTGTGAACAAGAGTAGGATCTGTGATGAAGATGGTAGGGCAAAGGTGAACTACTACAAAGCTGTGAACGACCGAAAAGGGAAAGGGCAAGAGCGCGGAAAACCTTATGACAACCGCGGTAAAGGGAATACAAGTGGTTGTAAGAAGCCGGTGAATGGGAATTGTTACAACTGTGGAGAACGGGGTCATATGTCTTATGATTGCCCGAAGAAGGGAGATAGGTGTAAGAATTGTGGAAAGCTGGGCCACAAGACCGAAGCTTGCAGAGTAAAAGTGGTGTGTTTCAATTGTGGTGAAGAAGGCCACAAGAGTCCGACTTGTAAGAAGCCCAAGAAGGTGATGGGCAAGGTGTTTGCTTTGAGTGGAGAGGATGCTAGCCATGAGGACGATCTCATTAGAGGTACGTGTTTCATCTATAACACTCCTTTAATTGCGATTATAGATACGGGAGCGACACATTCTTTTATTTCTTTGGATTGTGCGAAGCGTCTTAGTATTCCTTTAACGGATATGACGGGTAGGATGGAAATAGAAACTCCTGCTAATGGTTCAGTGATTACCCGACAAGTATGTCGTAATTGCCCCGTAACCATTTTTGGTAGGCACTTTGGTATGGATTTAGTGTGTATTCCACTTAGTGGTATGGATGTAATTTTTGGTATGAATTGGTTAATCTTCAACCGAATTCATATCAACTGTCGTGAGAAGGCCGTTGTTTTTCCGAAGCCGGAGGAGAACTTGCATTTGATGAGCGGGAAGGAAGTATCGGAAGCGTTGAAAGAACATGCCGAGATGTTCATGATGTTTGCATCATTGAAACTCGAAGGAGGAGTTAAGATAGAAGAGTTACCGATCGTTTGTGAATTCCCAGATGTGTTTCCGGATGATATATCTGACGTGCCTCCAAAGCGAGAGGTAGAGTTTTCTATCGACCTAGTACCTGGAACTAGTCCGATATCGATGGCGCCGTATCGAATGTCAGCGTCTGAGTTGAATGAGTTGAAGAAGCAACTTGAAGAGCTGCTTGAGAAGAGGTTTGTTCGACCGAGTGTTTCGCCATGGGGAGCGCCGGTATTGCTTGTGAAGAAGAAAGATGGAAGCATGAGATTATGTATAGACTATCGTCAGTTGAACAAAGTGACGATCAAGAATAAATATCCACTTCCGAGGATAGATGATTTGATGGATCAACTAGTTGGAGCTTGCGTGTTTAGTAAGATCGATTTGAGATCTGGATACCATCAGATTAGAGTGAAGACGGAAGACATACCTAAGACTGCATTCAGGACGAGGTATGGGCACTACGAGTATTCAGTTATGCCGTTTGGTGTGACCAATGCACCCGGAGTTTTCATGGAGTATATGAACCGAATTTTCCATTCATTTTTGGATAGATTCGTGGTGGTGTTCATCGACGACATTTTGATTTACTCGAAATCCGAGGAAGAGCACGAAGAGCACTTGAGGATTGTTTTGCAAGTCTTGAAGGAGAAGAAGTTGTATGCCAAGTTGTCGAAGTGTGAATTTTGGATGAAAGAGGTGAGTTTCCTAGGGCATATAATTTCAAGTGGAGGAATCGCGGTAGATCCTGCGAAGGTTGACGCTGTGTCACAGTGGGGAACGCCGGAATCTGTTTCAGAGATTAGAAGTTTCCTTGGTTTAGCCGGTTATTATAGAAGATTCATCGAAGGTTTTTCGAAGTTGGCTTTACCGTTAACCAAGTTGACGAGGAAAGATCAAGCGTTTGTTTGGGATGGTATTTGTGAGAAGAGCTTCCAAGAGCTCAAGAGAAGATTGACTACTGCACCCGTGTTGATTTTACCCGATGCCAAAGAGTCGTTCGTCGTGTATTGCGATGCTTCGAAGTTAGGACTTGGCGGAGTGCTTATGCAAGGGGGTAATGTGGTAGCATATGCTTCAAGGCAACTGAAGGTTCACGAGAGGAACTATCCAACGCATGATTTGGAGTTAGCCGCAGTGGTGTTTGCTTTGAAAGTGTGGAGACACTACTTGTATGGATCGAGGTTTGAAGTGTTTAGTGATCACAAGAGTCTGAAATACTTATTCGACCAGAAGGAGTTGAATATGAGGCAACGAAGATGGCTCGAATTCTTAAAGGACTACGACTTTGGATTGAGTTATCACCCCGGAAAAGCCAATGTGGTGGCCGATGCATTAAGTAGGAAAACTTTGCATATGTCATCGTTGATGGTGAAAGAGTTAGAATTGATTGAAGAATTCCGAGACTTGAGTCTTGTGTGTGAGGTTACTTCTTCAAGTGTGAAGCTTGGAATGTTAAGATTGACGAATCTTTTTCTCGAGAATATTATAGAACGTCAGAAATCGGATAAGAAATTGATGGAGAAGATGGTACTCATCAATGAAGGCAAGGAGACCAATATCAAGATTGACGAAAGTGGAGTCATGAGATTTCACGGAAGAGTTTGTGTACCGGATGTACCCGAATTGAAAAGAATGATCATGGAAGAAGGTCACAGGAGTGGTTTGAGTATTCATCCTGGAGTAACCAAGATGTATCAGGATTTGAGGAAGTTATTTTGGTGGCCGGGAATGAAGAGGCAAATTTCTGAATTTGTTTATTCATGCTTAACTTGTCAGAAATCGAAGATTGAACATCAGAAGCCGTTTGGTTTGTTGCAACCAATGTTTATACCAGAATGGAAATGGGATAGCATTGCAATGGATTTTGTGGGAGGTTTACCGAAGACCAAGAAAGGTAACGAGGTGATTTGGGTAGTGGTAGATCGTCTGACGAAGTGTGCTCACTTCATTGCTATCAGGAAAGGTACTTTGGTGCCTAAGTTGGCCGAGATTTATGTGGAGCAGATTGTGAAGCTACATGGTATTCCAACAAGTATTATTTCTGATAGAGATCCGAGATTTACTTCCAGATTTTGGGAAAGCTTGCAAGAAGCTTTAGGAACGAAGTTGAGGTTGAGTTCAGCGTATCACCCTCAAACAGATGGTCAGTCGGAGAGGACGATACAATCCTTAGAGGATTTGTTGAGAGCTTGTGTTTTGGAGCAAAACGTGAATTGGGATTCTTGTTTGCCGTTGGTTGAGTTTACATACAACAACAGTTACCATTCTAGTATCGGAATGGCACCGTTTGAGGCTTTGTATGGGAGAAGGTGTAGGACACCTCTGTGTTGGTATGAAACTGGAGAAGGTGCAATTCTTGGACCAGAGATTGTACAAGAAACAACAGAGAAGATTCGGATAATCCGAGAGGAAATGAAAGCGTCTCAGAGTCGACAGAAGAGTTATCATGATAAGAGGAGGAAGGACATTGAATTCCAAGAGGGGGATCATGTATTCCTACGAGTTACATCGACTACTGGAGTAGGACGTGCGTTGAAGTCAAGGAAGTTAACATCGAGGATATTGGGCCGTTTGAGATTTTGAAGCGAGTTGGGAAAGTTGCGTATAGGATTGCATTACCGCCATCATTGGCGAATTTGCACGATGTTTTCGATGTATCACAGTTGCGCAAGTATGTGTCTGATCCGACACACGTGATTGAATCGGACGATGTTCAAGTGAAGGATGACTTGACCATCGAGACTGTGCCTTTGAGAATCGAAGGGAGAGAAGTGAAGAGGTTGAGAAACAAAGAGATTGCATCCGTGAAAGTCATGTGGGGAGGACCGGCTGGTGAGAATGCAACGTGGGAGCTGGAAAGCAAGATGAGAGATTCTTATCCCGATCTGTTTCTAGGTAATTTCGAGGGCGAAATTCTTTTAAGGGGGGTAGGATTGTAACGACCCATTTTTCGTATTCGTATATTTTATTAAATGTATTTTATTTATTAATTGGCTTTTATTATTTTAGTGAGCGGCGAATAATTATTTAGCCGAACGTAAGTTATTAGACGCGAGAACCTTTGTTTTGGGCTTAATGGGCGTGAGAGGCCATTTGGGCCTAAGCCACTTGGGCTTGGTTCATGACTTTTAGGGAGAGGTATTTAAGGAAACCTTGTCATGAGACTTAGCTCATTTCATGACTTTTGTCTTAGAAGCAAGAATAGAGCAAGGGCTAGGGTTTGATCAAGAGAGAAAGCTTGAGCAAGAGAAGGCTAGAAATCATCACCAAACTTAAGGTAAGAGATTAGAATTCATGATTCTTGAGTGGCAAGGAGAGGGGAGATTGTCTATGTCTCCATTCCCGAACTCTCCCACTCAATTTCTTTTAGACTTTTGATTAAGCTTTTGTATGTGAGTGTGATGTTCTTCATCATCACTTTGTATGTGTTAATCACTAGCTTGATTTCATGAAAAATATGTATGTGTTTGGATCATGTTGAAAAAGTTTATGAAAGTTGCTTAAAACCCAAGAAATTGGCATGATTTTGATTGTTTGAGGTATTTGGATGTTTGGAAGGGATGATTAATGTTCCTTGATACCATATATGCTTGAAATAGCTGTTTATAAGAATTTATAACATGTTTGAATGAATTTTTGAGTTGATTCAATGTTAAACCTCCTTATTGAAACTCAAGAACAGATATTTTTCTGGTATAGTTCGCTAAGCGACCAGGAGTTCGCTGTAGCGAACATGTTCGCTGAAGCTCGCCAATGCTCGCCATGAGCAGGTGACTTCCTGGTGAGGTTCGCCATGTCTCGCTGAGGCTTCGCTTAGCGAAGGCCTCTGTGACAGCAATTTTTGTTGATGTTTGTAAGTGTAATTAGGCACTTGTAACATGGTTTAAGGGTATCCTTACATGATTGTTGATACATGTTGATACTGTTAATGCTTATTGTTAATCGTTATATGATTGATAAACGTGTATGCAATAAGTTGTAGCTTAAAGTGAGCAATGTGATGTTTTGGCATTAATTTGCAATGTTAAGTGAATGTGTTAGGATTTGTGTTCCCGCATTCATAAAAGAGTAGCTTCGAGCTAGAGAATATCATATGGTTGATATGTGTATGCATACATGCATTCATGATTGTATGTGAACATTGGAAACTTGGGTTCCAATAACGAAAATGGATTATGTGTCCATAATGAAGCCGAGGATCGGATTAGATGAATCCATGAGTCCGGAGTTGCTATCCAACAGGATATAAAACTGTGTTGGCTTATCCAAGGGAGATAAGATGGTTCGGTAAGTTCCGACATATCCAGCAAGATATAAAACTGTTCTTGGTCCACCGTTGGTGAGACACCTTGGTACCACATGCATTTAGTTATGTCTAGGGATGGCATGACAGTGAATTGATTGGCATTAGATACCTTAGGGTAAATGCGCATGTATTTGATAAATGGTATGTGACATTATCTGGTTGAATTGTGTTAAACTTTATTAATTGATAACTGTTTAGTGCAACGTTTTGGCGTGAGTTAGAATATGTATGATAGTTCGAAAGTGTAAGGCCTTTCTTATACTCGTATGATATGCGATTATGTTTTCTAACTCTCTGCTTTGTGTTATTTGCTGGACCTTTGGGGGTTCAGATATTCAGGCTGAGGACTGTGCCGACGTTTAGACTGCTGTTTTAGCTTGGTGTTGAAGTACCTTTTGGTGAGGAGACTTAGCATAGATTTCTCCTTATAGTGCTAGCTTTTGGCTAGAGTTTGTAAATAGTAAATGCTCTGGTAATGTAACATCGAGTCGGGGGTTACGCTTGGATTTCATCGTATATCGGTGTTACCTTTTTGATATGCTAGTTCTTGTATAAGTGACATCCTTAGGGATGAATATGGCTTATGTATATATATATGTATATATATGCATGCTTGGTGTGATTGAATCCGCTGTTGCTTTTCATGTTAAACTTCATGACGCTCTGTGTGTGTATGCTTGTGTTTTAATTACCGCGTGGCACTCTGCCTTTACACTTGTTGAAAAGTTTTTAAAATTACGTTTTTAAGGGTAGTATGGGTTAGGGTGTTACAATAGTGGTATCAGAGCAGGTCGGTTCGTGTGAACCAATTAGGACTTTTCTTTTCCCCGTATGAGCATGTGTAGGGAACACTGTTAGTACTTTCTAACGTCTAGTTGTGATTCGTTCAGGAATCATGGCTGCTGCGAGAACGAATGCCCAGATTGCGGAAGCTTTGGCCGCACTCACCAACATAGTGGTTAGAGATCATCAACCTGGAAGAGAGGTAGAGATGAGGTTGGAAAGGTTCATGAAGAAGAAACCGCCAACATTTACCGGAGGTTACAACCCGGATGGAGCTCACAAGTGGCTGGAGGAACTTGAAATAATTTTTGAAGCAATGGATTGTTCCGAGGAAGGGAAGACAACCCTTGGGACATATGTGTTGCGTGAGGAAGCGAACGTGTGGTGGAAGAACGCCAAGTTGAGGCTAGGACCCGGTGGTATGGCTATACCATGGGCAATGTTTAAAAGAGAATTTTTGGTTAAGTATTTTCCTGTTGATGTGAAGAATAAGAAGGTGGTGGAATTCATGGAGTTGAAACAGGGAAATATGACGGTAGCTGACTATGCCGTCAAGTTTGAGACTTTGTGTGCGTTTAGTCCGCATTACAACACTTTGGAAGCGGAGAACGACAAGTGCGTGAAGTTTGAAAGTAGTCTACGTCCAGACATTAAACATATGATTGGATTTTCACAAATAAGGGATTTTGCGACCCTTGTGAACAAGAGTAGGATCTGTGATGAAGATGGTAGGGCAAAGGTGAACTACTACAAAGCTGTGAACGACCGAAAAGGGAAAGGGCAAGAGCGCGGAAAACCTTATGACAACCGCGGTAAAGGGAATACAAGTGGTTGTAAGAAGCCGGTGAATGGGAATTGTTACAACTGTGGAGAACGGGGTCATATGTCTTATGATTGCCCGAAGAAGGGAGATAGGTGTAAGAATTGTGGAAAGCTGGGCCACAAGACCGAAGCTTGCAGAGTAAAAGTGGTGTGTTTCAATTGTGGTGAAGAAGGCCACAAGAGTCCGACTTGTAAGAAGCCCAAGAAGGTGATGGGCAAGGTGTTTGCTTTGAGTGGAGAGGATGCTAGCCATGAGGACGATCTCATTAGAGGTACGTGTTTCATCTATAACACTCCTTTAATTGCGATTATAGATACGGGAGCGACACATTCTTTTATTTCTTTGGATTGTGCGAAGCGTCTTAGTATTCCTTTAACGGATATGACGGGTAGGATGGAAATAGAAACTCCTGCTAATGGTTCAGTGATTACCCGACAAGTATGTCGTAATTGCCCCGTAACCATTTTTGGTAGGCACTTTGGTATGGATTTAGTGTGTATTCCACTTAGTGGTATGGATGTAATTTTTGGTATGAATTGGTTAATCTTCAACCGAATTCATATCAACTGTCGTGAGAAGGCCGTTGTTTTTCCGAAGCCGGAGGAGAACTTGCATTTGATGAGCGGGAAGGAAGTATCGGAAGCGTTGAAAGAACATGCCGAGATGTTCATGATGTTTGCATCATTGAAACTCGAAGGAGGAGTTAAGATAGAAGAGTTACCGATCGTTTGTGAATTCCCAGATGTGTTTCCGGATGATATATCTGACGTGCCTCCAAAGCGAGAGGTAGAGTTTTCTATCGACCTAGTACCTGGAACTAGTCCGATATCGATGGCGCCGTATCGAATGTCAGCGTCTGAGTTGAATGAGTTGAAGAAGCAACTTGAAGAGCTGCTTGAGAAGAGGTTTGTTCGACCGAGTGTTTCGCCATGGGGAGCGCCGGTATTGCTTGTGAAGAAGAAAGATGGAAGCATGAGATTATGTATAGACTATCGTCAGTTGAACAAAGTGACGATCAAGAATAAATATCCACTTCCGAGGATAGATGATTTGATGGATCAACTAGTTGGAGCTTGCGTGTTTAGTAAGATCGATTTGAGATCTGGATACCATCAGATTAGAGTGAAGACGGAAGACATACCTAAGACTGCATTCAGGACGAGGTATGGGCACTACGAGTATTCAGTTATGCCGTTTGGTGTGACCAATGCACCCGGAGTTTTCATGGAGTATATGAACCGAATTTTCCATTCATTTTTGGATAGATTCGTGGTGGTGTTCATCGACGACATTTTGATTTACTCGAAATCCGAGGAAGAGCACGAAGAGCACTTGAGGATTGTTTTGCAAGTCTTGAAGGAGAAGAAGTTGTATGCCAAGTTGTCGAAGTGTGAATTTTGGATGAAAGAGGTGAGTTTCCTAGGGCATATAATTTCAAGTGGAGGAATCGCGGTAGATCCTGCGAAGGTTGACGCTGTGTCACAGTGGGGAACGCCGGAATCTGTTTCAGAGATTAGAAGTTTCCTTGGTTTAGCCGGTTATTATAGAAGATTCATCGAAGGTTTTTCGAAGTTGGCTTTACCGTTAACCAAGTTGACGAGGAAAGATCAAGCGTTTGTTTGGGATGGTATTTGTGAGAAGAGCTTCCAAGAGCTCAAGAGAAGATTGACTACTGCACCCGTGTTGATTTTACCCGATGCCAAAGAGTCGTTCGTCGTGTATTGCGATGCTTCGAAGTTAGGACTTGGCGGAGTGCTTATGCAAGGGGGTAATGTGGTAGCATATGCTTCAAGGCAACTGAAGGTTCACGAGAGGAACTATCCAACGCATGATTTGGAGTTAGCCGCAGTGGTGTTTGCTTTGAAAGTGTGGAGACACTACTTGTATGGATCGAGGTTTGAAGTGTTTAGTGATCACAAGAGTCTGAAATACTTATTCGACCAGAAGGAGTTGAATATGAGGCAACGAAGATGGCTCGAATTCTTAAAGGACTACGACTTTGGATTGAGTTATCACCCCGGAAAAGCCAATGTGGTGGCCGATGCATTAAGTAGGAAAACTTTGCATATGTCATCGTTGATGGTGAAAGAGTTAGAATTGATTGAAGAATTCCGAGACTTGAGTCTTGTGTGTGAGGTTACTTCTTCAAGTGTGAAGCTTGGAATGTTAAGATTGACGAATCTTTTTCTCGAGAATATTATAGAACGTCAGAAATCGGATAAGAAATTGATGGAGAAGATGGTACTCATCAATGAAGGCAAGGAGACCAATATCAAGATTGACGAAAGTGGAGTCATGAGATTTCACGGAAGAGTTTGTGTACCGGATGTACCCGAATTGAAAAGAATGATCATGGAAGAAGGTCACAGGAGTGGTTTGAGTATTCATCCTGGAGTAACCAAGATGTATCAGGATTTGAGGAAGTTATTTTGGTGGCCGGGAATGAAGAGGCAAATTTCTGAATTTGTTTATTCATGCTTAACTTGTCAGAAATCGAAGATTGAACATCAGAAGCCGTTTGGTTTGTTGCAACCAATGTTTATACCAGAATGGAAATGGGATAGCATTGCAATGGATTTTGTGGGAGGTTTACCGAAGACCAAGAAAGGTAACGAGGTGATTTGGGTAGTGGTAGATCGTCTGACGAAGTGTGCTCACTTCATTGCTATCAGGAAAGGTACTTTGGTGCCTAAGTTGGCCGAGATTTATGTGGAGCAGATTGTGAAGCTACATGGTATTCCAACAAGTATTATTTCTGATAGAGATCCGAGATTTACTTCCAGATTTTGGGAAAGCTTGCAAGAAGCTTTAGGAACGAAGTTGAGGTTGAGTTCAGCGTATCACCCTCAAACAGATGGTCAGTCGGAGAGGACGATACAATCCTTAGAGGATTTGTTGAGAGCTTGTGTTTTGGAGCAAAACGTGAATTGGGATTCTTGTTTGCCGTTGGTTGAGTTTACATACAACAACAGTTACCATTCTAGTATCGGAATGGCACCGTTTGAGGCTTTGTATGGGAGAAGGTGTAGGACACCTCTGTGTTGGTATGAAACTGGAGAAGGTGCAATTCTTGGACCAGAGATTGTACAAGAAACAACAGAGAAGATTCGGATAATCCGAGAGGAAATGAAAGCGTCTCAGAGTCGACAGAAGAGTTATCATGATAAGAGGAGGAAGGACATTGAATTCCAAGAGGGGGATCATGTATTCCTACGAGTTACATCGACTACTGGAGTAGGACGTGCGTTGAAGTCAAGGAAGTTAACATCGAGGATATTGGGCCGTTTGAGATTTTGAAGCGAGTTGGGAAAGTTGCGTATAGGATTGCATTACCGCCATCATTGGCGAATTTGCACGATGTTTTCGATGTATCACAGTTGCGCAAGTATGTGTCTGATCCGACACACGTGATTGAATCGGACGATGTTCAAGTGAAGGATGACTTGACCATCGAGACTGTGCCTTTGAGAATCGAAGGGAGAGAAGTGAAGAGGTTGAGAAACAAAGAGATTGCATCCGTGAAAGTCATGTGGGGAGGACCGGCTGGTGAGAATGCAACGTGGGAGCTGGAAAGCAAGATGAGAGATTCTTATCCCGATCTGTTTCTAGGTAATTTCGAGGGCGAAATTCTTTTAAGGGGGGTAGGATTGTAACGACCCATTTTTCGTATTCGTATATTTTATTAAATGTATTTTATTTATTAATTGGCTTTTATTATTTTAGTGAGCGGCGAATAATTATTTAGCCGAACGTAAGTTATTAGACGCGAGAACCTTTGTTTTGGGCTTAATGGGCGTGAGAGGCCATTTGGGCCTAAGCCACTTGGGCTTGGTTCATGACTTTTAGGGAGAGGTATTTAAGGAAACCTTGTCATGAGACTTAGCTCATTTCATGACTTTTGTCTTAGAAGCAAGAATAGAGCAAGGGCTAGGGTTTGATCAAGAGAGAAAGCTTGAGCAAGAGAAGGCTAGAAATCATCACCAAACTTAAGGTAAGAGATTAGAATTCATGATTCTTGAGTGGCAAGGAGAGGGGAGATTGTCTATGTCTCCATTCCCGAACTCTCCCACTCAATTTCTTTTAGACTTTTGATTAAGCTTTTGTATGTGAGTGTGATGTTCTTCATCATCACTTTGTATGTGTTAATCACTAGCTTGATTTCATGAAAAATATGTATGTGTTTGGATCATGTTGAAAAAGTTTATGAAAGTTGCTTAAAACCCAAGAAATTGGCATGATTTTGATTGTTTGAGGTATTTGGATGTTTGGAAGGGATGATTAATGTTCCTTGATACCATATATGCTTGAAATAGCTGTTTATAAGAATTTATAACATGTTTGAATGAATTTTTGAGTTGATTCAATGTTAAACCTCCTTATTGAAACTCAAGAACAGATATTTTTCTGGTATAGTTCGCTAAGCGACCAGGAGTTCGCTGTAGCGAACATGTTCGCTGAAGCTCGCCAATGCTCGCCATGAGCAGGTGACTTCCTGGTGAGGTTCGCCATGTCTCGCTGAGGCTTCGCTTAGCGAAGGCCTCTGTGACAGCAATTTTTGTTGATGTTTGTAAGTGTAATTAGGCACTTGTAACATGGTTTAAGGGTATCCTTACATGATTGTTGATACATGTTGATACTGTTAATGCTTATTGTTAATCGTTATATGATTGATAAACGTGTATGCAATAAGTTGTAGCTTAAAGTGAGCAATGTGATGTTTTGGCATTAATTTGCAATGTTAAGTGAATGTGTTAGGATTTGTGTTCCCGCATTCATAAAAGAGTAGCTTCGAGCTAGAGAATATCATATGGTTGATATGTGTATGCATACATGCATTCATGATTGTATGTGAACATTGGAAACTTGGGTTCCAATAACGAAAATGGATTATGTGTCCATAATGAAGCCGAGGATCGGATTAGATGAATCCATGAGTCCGGAGTTGCTATCCAACAGGATATAAAACTGTGTTGGCTTATCCAAGGGAGATAAGATGGTTCGGTAAGTTCCGACATATCCAGCAAGATATAAAACTGTTCTTGGTCCACCGTTGGTGAGACACCTTGGTACCACATGCATTTAGTTATGTCTAGGGATGGCATGACAGTGAATTGATTGGCATTAGATACCTTAGGGTAAATGCGCATGTATTTGATAAATGGTATGTGACATTATCTGGTTGAATTGTGTTAAACTTTATTAATTGATAACTGTTTAGTGCAACGTTTTGGCGTGAGTTAGAATATGTATGATAGTTCGAAAGTGTAAGGCCTTTCTTATACTCGTATGATATGCGATTATGTTTTCTAACTCTCTGCTTTGTGTTATTTGCTGGACCTTTGGGGGTTCAGATATTCAGGCTGAGGACTGTGCCGACGTTTAGACTGCTGTTTTAGCTTGGTGTTGAAGTACCTTTTGGTGAGGAGACTTAGCATAGATTTCTCCTTATAGTGCTAGCTTTTGGCTAGAGTTTGTAAATAGTAAATGCTCTGGTAATGTAACATCGAGTCGGGGGTTACGCTTGGATTTCATCGTATATCGGTGTTACCTTTTTGATATGCTAGTTCTTGTATAAGTGACATCCTTAGGGATGAATATGGCTTATGTATATATATATGTATATATATGCATGCTTGGTGTGATTGAATCCGCTGTTGCTTTTCATGTTAAACTTCATGACGCTCTGTGTGTGTATGCTTGTGTTTTAATTACCGCGTGGCACTCTGCCTTTACACTTGTTGAAAAGTTTTTAAAATTACGTTTTTAAGGGTAGTATGGGTTAGGGTGTTACAATAGTGGTATCAGAGCAGGTCGGTTCGTGTGAACCAATTAGGACTTTTCTTTTCCCCGTATGAGCATGTGTAGGGAACACTGTTAGTACTTTCTAACGTCTAGTTGTGATTCGTTCAGGAATCATGGCTGCTGCGAGAACGAATGCCCAGATTGCGGAAGCTTTGGCCGCACTCACCAACATAGTGGTTAGAGATCATCAACCTGGAAGAGAGGTAGAGATGAGGTTGGAAAGGTTCATGAAGAAGAAACCGCCAACATTTACCGGAGGTTACAACCCGGATGGAGCTCACAAGTGGCTGGAGGAACTTGAAATAA
The DNA here is from genome assembly GCF_020283565.1 of Trifolium pratense. Taxonomy (NCBI): domain Eukaryota; kingdom Viridiplantae; phylum Streptophyta; class Magnoliopsida; order Fabales; family Fabaceae; genus Trifolium; species Trifolium pratense. The sequence goes on along the minus strand of NC_060063.1, from coordinate 19,475,012 downwards.
TTTTTGAAGCAATGGATTGTTCCGAGGAAGGGAAGACAACCCTTGGGACATATGTGTTGCGTGAGGAAGCGAACGTGTGGTGGAAGAACGCCAAGTTGAGGCTAGGACCCGGTGGTATGGCTATACCATGGGCAATGTTTAAAAGAGAATTTTTGGTTAAGTATTTTCCTGTTGATGTGAAGAATAAGAAGGTGGTGGAATTCATGGAGTTGAAACAGGGAAATATGACGGTAGCTGACTATGCCGTCAAGTTTGAGACTTTGTGTGCGTTTAGTCCGCATTACAACACTTTGGAAGCGGAGAACGACAAGTGCGTGAAGTTTGAAAGTAGTCTACGTCCAGACATTAAACATATGATTGGATTTTCACAAATAAGGGATTTTGCGACCCTTGTGAACAAGAGTAGGATCTGTGATGAAGATGGTAGGGCAAAGGTGAACTACTACAAAGCTGTGAACGACCGAAAAGGGAAAGGGCAAGAGCGCGGAAAACCTTATGACAACCGCGGTAAAGGGAATACAAGTGGTTGTAAGAAGCCGGTGAATGGGAATTGTTACAACTGTGGAGAACGGGGTCATATGTCTTATGATTGCCCGAAGAAGGGAGATAGGTGTAAGAATTGTGGAAAGCTGGGCCACAAGACCGAAGCTTGCAGAGTAAAAGTGGTGTGTTTCAATTGTGGTGAAGAAGGCCACAAGAGTCCGACTTGTAAGAAGCCCAAGAAGGTGATGGGCAAGGTGTTTGCTTTGAGTGGAGAGGATGCTAGCCATGAGGACGATCTCATTAGAGGTACGTGTTTCATCTATAACACTCCTTTAATTGCGATTATAGATACGGGAGCGACACATTCTTTTATTTCTTTGGATTGTGCGAAGCGTCTTAGTATTCCTTTAACGGATATGACGGGTAGGATGGAAATAGAAACTCCTGCTAATGGTTCAGTGATTACCCGACAAGTATGTCGTAATTGCCCCGTAACCATTTTTGGTAGGCACTTTGGTATGGATTTAGTGTGTATTCCACTTAGTGGTATGGATGTAATTTTTGGTATGAATTGGTTAATCTTCAACCGAATTCATATCAACTGTCGTGAGAAGGCCGTTGTTTTTCCGAAGCCGGAGGAGAACTTGCATTTGATGAGCGGGAAGGAAGTATCGGAAGCGTTGAAAGAACATGCCGAGATGTTCATGATGTTTGCATCATTGAAACTCGAAGGAGGAGTTAAGATAGAAGAGTTACCGATCGTTTGTGAATTCCCAGATGTGTTTCCGGATGATATATCTGACGTGCCTCCAAAGCGAGAGGTAGAGTTTTCTATCGACCTAGTACCTGGAACTAGTCCGATATCGATGGCGCCGTATCGAATGTCAGCGTCTGAGTTGAATGAGTTGAAGAAGCAACTTGAAGAGCTGCTTGAGAAGAGGTTTGTTCGACCGAGTGTTTCGCCATGGGGAGCGCCGGTATTGCTTGTGAAGAAGAAAGATGGAAGCATGAGATTATGTATAGACTATCGTCAGTTGAACAAAGTGACGATCAAGAATAAATATCCACTTCCGAGGATAGATGATTTGATGGATCAACTAGTTGGAGCTTGCGTGTTTAGTAAGATCGATTTGAGATCTGGATACCATCAGATTAGAGTGAAGACGGAAGACATACCTAAGACTGCATTCAGGACGAGGTATGGGCACTACGAGTATTCAGTTATGCCGTTTGGTGTGACCAATGCACCCGGAGTTTTCATGGAGTATATGAACCGAATTTTCCATTCATTTTTGGATAGATTCGTGGTGGTGTTCATCGACGACATTTTGATTTACTCGAAATCCGAGGAAGAGCACGAAGAGCACTTGAGGATTGTTTTGCAAGTCTTGAAGGAGAAGAAGTTGTATGCCAAGTTGTCGAAGTGTGAATTTTGGATGAAAGAGGTGAGTTTCCTAGGGCATATAATTTCAAGTGGAGGAATCGCGGTAGATCCTGCGAAGGTTGACGCTGTGTCACAGTGGGGAACGCCGGAATCTGTTTCAGAGATTAGAAGTTTCCTTGGTTTAGCCGGTTATTATAGAAGATTCATCGAAGGTTTTTCGAAGTTGGCTTTACCGTTAACCAAGTTGACGAGGAAAGATCAAGCGTTTGTTTGGGATGGTATTTGTGAGAAGAGCTTCCAAGAGCTCAAGAGAAGATTGACTACTGCACCCGTGTTGATTTTACCCGATGCCAAAGAGTCGTTCGTCGTGTATTGCGATGCTTCGAAGTTAGGACTTGGCGGAGTGCTTATGCAAGGGGGTAATGTGGTAGCATATGCTTCAAGGCAACTGAAGGTTCACGAGAGGAACTATCCAACGCATGATTTGGAGTTAGCCGCAGTGGTGTTTGCTTTGAAAGTGTGGAGACACTACTTGTATGGATCGAGGTTTGAAGTGTTTAGTGATCACAAGAGTCTGAAATACTTATTCGACCAGAAGGAGTTGAATATGAGGCAACGAAGATGGCTCGAATTCTTAAAGGACTACGACTTTGGATTGAGTTATCACCCCGGAAAAGCCAATGTGGTGGCCGATGCATTAAGTAGGAAAACTTTGCATATGTCATCGTTGATGGTGAAAGAGTTAGAATTGATTGAAGAATTCCGAGACTTGAGTCTTGTGTGTGAGGTTACTTCTTCAAGTGTGAAGCTTGGAATGTTAAGATTGACGAATCTTTTTCTCGAGAATATTATAGAACGTCAGAAATCGGATAAGAAATTGATGGAGAAGATGGTACTCATCAATGAAGGCAAGGAGACCAATATCAAGATTGACGAAAGTGGAGTCATGAGATTTCACGGAAGAGTTTGTGTACCGGATGTACCCGAATTGAAAAGAATGATCATGGAAGAAGGTCACAGGAGTGGTTTGAGTATTCATCCTGGAGTAACCAAGATGTATCAGGATTTGAGGAAGTTATTTTGGTGGCCGGGAATGAAGAGGCAAATTTCTGAATTTGTTTATTCATGCTTAACTTGTCAGAAATCGAAGATTGAACATCAGAAGCCGTTTGGTTTGTTGCAACCAATGTTTATACCAGAATGGAAATGGGATAGCATTGCAATGGATTTTGTGGGAGGTTTACCGAAGACCAAGAAAGGTAACGAGGTGATTTGGGTAGTGGTAGATCGTCTGACGAAGTGTGCTCACTTCATTGCTATCAGGAAAGGTACTTTGGTGCCTAAGTTGGCCGAGATTTATGTGGAGCAGATTGTGAAGCTACATGGTATTCCAACAAGTATTATTTCTGATAGAGATCCGAGATTTACTTCCAGATTTTGGGAAAGCTTGCAAGAAGCTTTAGGAACGAAGTTGAGGTTGAGTTCAGCGTATCACCCTCAAACAGATGGTCAGTCGGAGAGGACGATACAATCCTTAGAGGATTTGTTGAGAGCTTGTGTTTTGGAGCAAAACGTGAATTGGGATTCTTGTTTGCCGTTGGTTGAGTTTACATACAACAACAGTTACCATTCTAGTATCGGAATGGCACCGTTTGAGGCTTTGTATGGGAGAAGGTGTAGGACACCTCTGTGTTGGTATGAAACTGGAGAAGGTGCAATTCTTGGACCAGAGATTGTACAAGAAACAACAGAGAAGATTCGGATAATCCGAGAGGAAATGAAAGCGTCTCAGAGTCGACAGAAGAGTTATCATGATAAGAGGAGGAAGGACATTGAATTCCAAGAGGGGGATCATGTATTCCTACGAGTTACATCGACTACTGGAGTAGGACGTGCGTTGAAGTCAAGGAAGTTAACATCGAGGATATTGGGCCGTTTGAGATTTTGAAGCGAGTTGGGAAAGTTGCGTATAGGATTGCATTACCGCCATCATTGGCGAATTTGCACGATGTTTTCGATGTATCACAGTTGCGCAAGTATGTGTCTGATCCGACACACGTGATTGAATCGGACGATGTTCAAGTGAAGGATGACTTGACCATCGAGACTGTGCCTTTGAGAATCGAAGGGAGAGAAGTGAAGAGGTTGAGAAACAAAGAGATTGCATCCGTGAAAGTCATGTGGGGAGGACCGGCTGGTGAGAATGCAACGTGGGAGCTGGAAAGCAAGATGAGAGATTCTTATCCCGATCTGTTTCTAGGTAATTTCGAGGGCGAAATTCTTTTAAGGGGGGTAGGATTGTAACGACCCATTTTTCGTATTCGTATATTTTATTAAATGTATTTTATTTATTAATTGGCTTTTATTATTTTAGTGAGCGGCGAATAATTATTTAGCCGAACGTAAGTTATTAGACGCGAGAACCTTTGTTTTGGGCTTAATGGGCGTGAGAGGCCATTTGGGCCTAAGCCACTTGGGCTTGGTTCATGACTTTTAGGGAGAGGTATTTAAGGAAACCTTGTCATGAGACTTAGCTCATTTCATGACTTTTGTCTTAGAAGCAAGAATAGAGCAAGGGCTAGGGTTTGATCAAGAGAGAAAGCTTGAGCAAGAGAAGGCTAGAAATCATCACCAAACTTAAGGTAAGAGATTAGAATTCATGATTCTTGAGTGGCAAGGAGAGGGGAGATTGTCTATGTCTCCATTCCCGAACTCTCCCACTCAATTTCTTTTAGACTTTTGATTAAGCTTTTGTATGTGAGTGTGATGTTCTTCATCATCACTTTGTATGTGTTAATCACTAGCTTGATTTCATGAAAAATATGTATGTGTTTGGATCATGTTGAAAAAGTTTATGAAAGTTGCTTAAAACCCAAGAAATTGGCATGATTTTGATTGTTTGAGGTATTTGGATGTTTGGAAGGGATGATTAATGTTCCTTGATACCATATATGCTTGAAATAGCTGTTTATAAGAATTTATAACATGTTTGAATGAATTTTTGAGTTGATTCAATGTTAAACCTCCTTATTGAAACTCAAGAACAGATATTTTTCTGGTATAGTTCGCTAAGCGACCAGGAGTTCGCTGTAGCGAACATGTTCGCTGAAGCTCGCCAATGCTCGCCATGAGCAGGTGACTTCCTGGTGAGGTTCGCCATGTCTCGCTGAGGCTTCGCTTAGCGAAGGCCTCTGTGACAGCAATTTTTGTTGATGTTTGTAAGTGTAATTAGGCACTTGTAACATGGTTTAAGGGTATCCTTACATGATTGTTGATACATGTTGATACTGTTAATGCTTATTGTTAATCGTTATATGATTGATAAACGTGTATGCAATAAGTTGTAGCTTAAAGTGAGCAATGTGATGTTTTGGCATTAATTTGCAATGTTAAGTGAATGTGTTAGGATTTGTGTTCCCGCATTCATAAAAGAGTAGCTTCGAGCTAGAGAATATCATATGGTTGATATGTGTATGCATACATGCATTCATGATTGTATGTGAACATTGGAAACTTGGGTTCCAATAACGAAAATGGATTATGTGTCCATAATGAAGCCGAGGATCGGATTAGATGAATCCATGAGTCCGGAGTTGCTATCCAACAGGATATAAAACTGTGTTGGCTTATCCAAGGGAGATAAGATGGTTCGGTAAGTTCCGACATATCCAGCAAGATATAAAACTGTTCTTGGTCCACCGTTGGTGAGACACCTTGGTACCACATGCATTTAGTTATGTCTAGGGATGGCATGACAGTGAATTGATTGGCATTAGATACCTTAGGGTAAATGCGCATGTATTTGATAAATGGTATGTGACATTATCTGGTTGAATTGTGTTAAACTTTATTAATTGATAACTGTTTAGTGCAACGTTTTGGCGTGAGTTAGAATATGTATGATAGTTCGAAAGTGTAAGGCCTTTCTTATACTCGTATGATATGCGATTATGTTTTCTAACTCTCTGCTTTGTGTTATTTGCTGGACCTTTGGGGGTTCAGATATTCAGGCTGAGGACTGTGCCGACGTTTAGACTGCTGTTTTAGCTTGGTGTTGAAGTACCTTTTGGTGAGGAGACTTAGCATAGATTTCTCCTTATAGTGCTAGCTTTTGGCTAGAGTTTGTAAATAGTAAATGCTCTGGTAATGTAACATCGAGTCGGGGGTTACGCTTGGATTTCATCGTATATCGGTGTTACCTTTTTGATATGCTAGTTCTTGTATAAGTGACATCCTTAGGGATGAATATGGCTTATGTATATATATATGTATATATATGCATGCTTGGTGTGATTGAATCCGCTGTTGCTTTTCATGTTAAACTTCATGACGCTCTGTGTGTGTATGCTTGTGTTTTAATTACCGCGTGGCACTCTGCCTTTACACTTGTTGAAAAGTTTTTAAAATTACGTTTTTAAGGGTAGTATGGGTTAGGGTGTTACAATAGTGGTATCAGAGCAGGTCGGTTCGTGTGAACCAATTAGGACTTTTCTTTTCCCCGTATGAGCATGTGTAGGGAACACTGTTAGTACTTTCTAACGTCTAGTTGTGATTCGTTCAGGAATCATGGCTGCTGCGAGAACGAATGCCCAGATTGCGGAAGCTTTGGCCGCACTCACCAACATAGTGGTTAGAGATCATCAACCTGGAAGAGAGGTAGAGATGAGGTTGGAAAGGTTCATGAAGAAGAAACCGCCAACATTTACCGGAGGTTACAACCCGGATGGAGCTCACAAGTGGCTGGAGGAACTTGAAATAATTTTTGAAGCAATGGATTGTTCCGAGGAAGGGAAGACAACCCTTGGGACATATGTGTTGCGTGAGGAAGCGAACGTGTGGTGGAAGAACGCCAAGTTGAGGCTAGGACCCGGTGGTATGGCTATACCATGGGCAATGTTTAAAAGAGAATTTTTGGTTAAGTATTTTCCTGTTGATGTGAAGAATAAGAAGGTGGTGGAATTCATGGAGTTGAAACAGGGAAATATGACGGTAGCTGACTATGCCGTCAAGTTTGAGACTTTGTGTGCGTTTAGTCCGCATTACAACACTTTGGAAGCGGAGAACGACAAGTGCGTGAAGTTTGAAAGTAGTCTACGTCCAGACATTAAACATATGATTGGATTTTCACAAATAAGGGATTTTGCGACCCTTGTGAACAAGAGTAGGATCTGTGATGAAGATGGTAGGGCAAAGGTGAACTACTACAAAGCTGTGAACGACCGAAAAGGGAAAGGGCAAGAGCGCGGAAAACCTTATGACAACCGCGGTAAAGGGAATACAAGTGGTTGTAAGAAGCCGGTGAATGGGAATTGTTACAACTGTGGAGAACGGGGTCATATGTCTTATGATTGCCCGAAGAAGGGAGATAGGTGTAAGAATTGTGGAAAGCTGGGCCACAAGACCGAAGCTTGCAGAGTAAAAGTGGTGTGTTTCAATTGTGGTGAAGAAGGCCACAAGAGTCCGACTTGTAAGAAGCCCAAGAAGGTGATGGGCAAGGTGTTTGCTTTGAGTGGAGAGGATGCTAGCCATGAGGACGATCTCATTAGAGGTACGTGTTTCATCTATAACACTCCTTTAATTGCGATTATAGATACGGGAGCGACACATTCTTTTATTTCTTTGGATTGTGCGAAGCGTCTTAGTATTCCTTTAACGGATATGACGGGTAGGATGGAAATAGAAACTCCTGCTAATGGTTCAGTGATTACCCGACAAGTATGTCGTAATTGCCCCGTAACCATTTTTGGTAGGCACTTTGGTATGGATTTAGTGTGTATTCCACTTAGTGGTATGGATGTAATTTTTGGTATGAATTGGTTAATCTTCAACCGAATTCATATCAACTGTCGTGAGAAGGCCGTTGTTTTTCCGAAGCCGGAGGAGAACTTGCATTTGATGAGCGGGAAGGAAGTATCGGAAGCGTTGAAAGAACATGCCGAGATGTTCATGATGTTTGCATCATTGAAACTCGAAGGAGGAGTTAAGATAGAAGAGTTACCGATCGTTTGTGAATTCCCAGATGTGTTTCCGGATGATATATCTGACGTGCCTCCAAAGCGAGAGGTAGAGTTTTCTATCGACCTAGTACCTGGAACTAGTCCGATATCGATGGCGCCGTATCGAATGTCAGCGTCTGAGTTGAATGAGTTGAAGAAGCAACTTGAAGAGCTGCTTGAGAAGAGGTTTGTTCGACCGAGTGTTTCGCCATGGGGAGCGCCGGTATTGCTTGTGAAGAAGAAAGATGGAAGCATGAGATTATGTATAGACTATCGTCAGTTGAACAAAGTGACGATCAAGAATAAATATCCACTTCCGAGGATAGATGATTTGATGGATCAACTAGTTGGAGCTTGCGTGTTTAGTAAGATCGATTTGAGATCTGGATACCATCAGATTAGAGTGAAGACGGAAGACATACCTAAGACTGCATTCAGGACGAGGTATGGGCACTACGAGTATTCAGTTATGCCGTTTGGTGTGACCAATGCACCCGGAGTTTTCATGGAGTATATGAACCGAATTTTCCATTCATTTTTGGATAGATTCGTGGTGGTGTTCATCGACGACATTTTGATTTACTCGAAATCCGAGGAAGAGCACGAAGAGCACTTGAGGATTGTTTTGCAAGTCTTGAAGGAGAAGAAGTTGTATGCCAAGTTGTCGAAGTGTGAATTTTGGATGAAAGAGGTGAGTTTCCTAGGGCATATAATTTCAAGTGGAGGAATCGCGGTAGATCCTGCGAAGGTTGACGCTGTGTCACAGTGGGGAACGCCGGAATCTGTTTCAGAGATTAGAAGTTTCCTTGGTTTAGCCGGTTATTATAGAAGATTCATCGAAGGTTTTTCGAAGTTGGCTTTACCGTTAACCAAGTTGACGAGGAAAGATCAAGCGTTTGTTTGGGATGGTATTTGTGAGAAGAGCTTCCAAGAGCTCAAGAGAAGATTGACTACTGCACCCGTGTTGATTTTACCCGATGCCAAAGAGTCGTTCGTCGTGTATTGCGATGCTTCGAAGTTAGGACTTGGCGGAGTGCTTATGCAAGGGGGTAATGTGGTAGCATATGCTTCAAGGCAACTAAAGGTTCACGAGAGGAACTATCCAACGCATGATTTGGAGTTAGCCGCAGTGGTGTTTGCTTTGAAAGTGTGGAGACACTACTTGTATGGATCGAGGTTTGAAGTGTTTAGTGATCACAAGAGTCTGAAATACTTATTCGACCAGAAGGAGTTGAATATGAGGCAACGAAGATGGCTCGAATTCTTAAAGGACTACGACTTTGGATTGAGTTATCACCCCGGAAAAGCCAATGTGGTGGCCGATGCATTAAGTAGGAAAACTTTGCATATGTCATCGTTGATGGTGAAAGAGTTAGAATTGATTGAAGAATTCCGAGACTTGAGTCTTGTGTGTGAGGTTACTTCTTCAAGTGTGAAGCTTGGAATGTTAAGATTGACGAATCTTTTTCTCGAGAATATTATAGAACGTCAGAAATCGGATAAGAAATTGATGGAGAAGATGGTACTCATCAATGAAGGCAAGGAGACCAATATCAAGATTGACGAAAGTGGAGTCATGAGATTTCACGGAAGAGTTTGTGTACCGGATGTACCCGAATTGAAAAGAATGATCATGGAAGAAGGTCACAGGAGTGGTTTGAGTATTCATCCTGGAGTAACCAAGATGTATCAGGATTTGAGGAAGTTATTTTGGTGGCCGGGAATGAAGAGGCAAATTTCTGAATTTGTTTATTCATGCTTAACTTGTCAGAAATCGAAGATTGAACATCAGAAGCCGTTTGGTTTGTTGCAACCAATGTTTATACCAGAATGGAAATGGGATAGCATTGCAATGGATTTTGTGGGAGGTTTACCGAAGACCAAGAAAGGTAACGAGGTGATTTGGGTAGTGGTAGATCGTCTGACGAAGTGTGCTCACTTCATTGCTATCAGGAAAGGTACTTTGGTGCCTAAGTTGGCCGAGATTTATGTGGAGCAGATTGTGAAGCTACATGGTATTCCAACAAGTATTATTTCTGATAGAGATCCGAGATTTACTTCCAGATTTTGGGAAAGCTTGCAAGAAGCTTTAGGAACGAAGTTGAGGTTGAGTTCAGCGTATCACCCTCAAACAGATGGTCAGTCGGAGAGGACGATACAATCCTTAGAGGATTTGTTGAGAGCTTGTGTTTTGGAGCAAAACGTGAATTGGGATTCTTGTTTGCCGTTGGTTGAGTTTACATACAACAACAGTTACCATTCTAGTATCGGAATGGCACCGTTTGAGGCTTTGTATGGGAGAAGGTGTAGGACACCTCTGTGTTGGTATGAAACTGGAGAAGGTGCAATTCTTGGACCAGAGATTGTACAAGAAACAACAGAGAAGATTCGGATAATCCGAGAGGAAATGAAAGCGTCTCAGAGTCGACAGAAGAGTTATCATGATAAGAGGAGGAAGGACATTGAATTCCAAGAGGGGGATCATGTATTCCTACGAGTTACATCGACTACTGGAGTAGGACGTGCGTTGAAGTCAAGGAAGTTAACATCGAGGATATTGGGCCGTTTGAGATTTTGAAGCGAGTTGGGAAAGTTGCGTATAGGATTGCATTACCGCCATCATTGGCGAATTTGCACGATGTTTTCGATGTATCACAGTTGCGCAAGTATGTGTCTGATCCGACACACGTGATTGAATCGGACGATGTTCAAGTGAAGGATGACTTGACCATCGAGACTGTGCCTTTGAGAATCGAAGGGAGAGAAGTAAAGAGGTTGAGAAACAAAGAGATTGCATCCGTGAAAGTCATGTGGGGAGGACCGGCTGGTGAGAATGCAACGTGGGAGCTGGAAAGCAAGATGAGAGATTCTTATCCCGATCTGTTTCTAGGTAATTTCGAGGGCGAAATTCTTTTAAGGGGGGTAGGATTGTAACGACCCATTTTTCGTATTCGTATATTTTATTAAATGTATTTTATTTATTAATTGGCTTTTATTATTTTAGTGAGCGGCGAATAATTATTTAGCCGAACGTAAGTTATTAGACGCGAGAACCTTTGTTTTGGGCTTAATGGGCGTGAGAGGCCATTTGGGCCTAAGCCACTTGGGCTTGGTTCATGACTTTTAGGGAGAGGTATTTAAGGAAACCTTGTCATGAGACTTAGCTCATTTCATGACTTTTGTCTTAGAAGCAAGAATAGAGCAAGGGCTAGGGTTTGATCAAGAGAGAAAGCTTGAGCAAGAGAAGGCTAGAAATCATCACCAAACTTAAGGTAAGAGATTAGAATTCATGATTCTTGAGTGGCAAGGAGAGGGGAGATTGTCTATGTCTCCATTCCCGAACTCTCCCACTCAATTTCTTTTAGACTTTTGATTAAGCTTTTGTATGTGAGTGTGATGTTCTTCATCATCACTTTGTATGTGTTAATCACTAGCTTGATTTCATGAAAAATATGTATGTGTTTGGATCATGTTGAAAAAGTTTATGAAAGTTGCTTAAAACCCAAGAAATTGGCATGATTTTGATTGTTTGAGGTATTTGGATGTTTGGAAGGGATGATTAATGTTCCTTGATACCATATATGCTTGAAATAGCTGTTTATAAGAATTTATAACATGTTTGAATGAATTTTTGAGTTGATTCAATGTTAAACCTCCTTATTGAAACTCAAGAACAGATATTTTTCTGGTATAGTTCGCTAAGCGACCAGGAGTTCGCTGTAGCGAACATGTTCGCTGAAGCTCGCCAATGCTCGCCATGAGCAGGTGACTTCCTGGTGAGGTTCGCCATGTCTCGCTGAGGCTTCGCTTAGCGAAGGCCTCTGTGACAGCAATTTTTGTTGATGTTTGTAAGTGTAATTAGGCACTTGTAACATGGTTTAAGGGTATCCTTACATGATTGTTGATACATGTTGATACTGTTAATGCTTATTGTTAATCGTTATATGATTGATAAACGTGTATGCAATAAGTTGTAGCTTAAAGTGAGCAATGTGATGTTTTGGCATTAATTTGCAATGTTAAGTGAATGTGTTAGGATTTGTGTTCCCGCATTCATAAAAGAGTAGCTTCGAGCTAGAGAATATCATATGGTTGATATGTGTATGCATACATGCATTCATGATTGTATGTGAACATTGGAAACTTGGGTTCCAATAACGAAAATGGATTATGTGTCCATAATGAAGCCGAGGATCGGATTAGATGAATCCATGAGTCCGGAGTTGCTATCCAACAGGATATAAAACTGTGTTGGCTTATCCAAGGGAGATAAGATGGTTCGGTAAGTTCCGACATATCCAGCAAGATATAAAACTGTTCTTGGTCCACCGTTGGTGAGACACCTTGGTACCACATGCATTTAGTTATGTCTAGGGATGGCATGACAGTGAATTGATTGGCATTAGATACCTTAGGGTAAATGCGCATGTATTTGATAAATGGTATGTGACATTATCTGGTTGAATTGTGTTAAACTTTATTAATTGATAACTGTTTAGTGCAATGTTTTGGCGTGAGTTAGAATATGTATGATAGTTCGAAAGTGTAAGGCCTTTCTTATACTCGTATGATATGCGATTATGATTTCTAACTCTCTGCTTTGTGTTATTTGCTGGACCTTTGGGGGTTCAGATATTCAGGCTGAGGACTGTGCCGACGTTTAGACTGCTGTTTTAGCTTGGTGTTGAAGTACCTTTTGGTGAGGAGACTTAGCATAGATTTCTCCTTATAGTGCTAGCTTTTGGCTAGAGTTTGTAAATAGTAAATGCTCTGGTAATGTAACATCGAGTCGGGGGTTACGCTTGGATTTCATCGTATATCGGTGTTACCTTTTTGATATGCTAGTTCTTGTATAAGTGACATCCTTAGGGATGAATATGGCTTATGTATATATATGCATGCTTGGTGTGATTGAATCCGCTGTTGCTTTTCATGTTAAACTTCATGACGCTCTGTGTGTGTATGCTTGTGTTTTAATTACCGCGTGGCACTCTGCCTTTACACTTGTTGAAAAGTTTTTAAAATTACGTTTTTAAGGATAGTATGGGTTAGGGTGTTACAACTTCTGCTTCTGAAGGTTTAGGGGCACAAGTATGAATGCGTGCAGGAGAAGCATGCTCAACACTTGGATTAGGATTGGGTTCAGGAGTTGATTCAGAAGATGAGATGTCAGATGTTGATTCAGGATATATGTGTTCAGATGAAGGTTCAAGAGATTTGTGTTCAGGGGTTGGTTCAGGAGATTTTTCAGGTGAAGGTTGTTTTGTGGGAGAGGCTTGTTCAGAGGTAGGATTATCTGGTTGAGGTTCAGATGATGGAATGTCAGGTGATTCTTTTTGTGGTTGAGGTTGAGGTAGATGTGATTTTGTTTTAGCAGGTGATGAAGATTTGTGGGTTTCATGAGTAAGAGGCTGATTATTGAGGGAGTCAGGGCTAAGGTGTTTTTCTAGTTCAGAGAGGGGGTTATCAGAAGGTGAAATGTTGGGAAGAATAGTTCTAAGAGGTTTGGTAAACCCTATTCCAATTTCAGCTTCGTTAAAGATGTACTTAGGAGACTTACCTTTGGGATCAGGAACTTGTTTCTGATGCATCCTAGTACTCAGAGTTTCTTCATCAGACTCAGTGTCTGAATCAGACTGAGTTTCAGAAGAGTCACTTTCTTCACTTTCCTCTTCATCATCAACAACAATAGGCTTCTTTGATGAAGTTGCAGCAGCTTTTCCAGACATAGCTTCATGTTTCCTTTTCGTTCTTTGCTCAGCAATAGCTTCTTCTACTTTAACCTTCTTCTGAGCAAGAAGATCTGGTTTTTCTTGTTCAGCTTTCCTCTTAGGTTTCCTCTTAGGATTGTACATGTTTACAGGAGCTGGAGGGACCATACTCCTATCAACAGTATACCCTTCTTTTCTAAGAACTTCCAGATAATCTTGGATGATGTGCTCAGCATCCATTTCAGAGATTACTGGATATCCGTCTACATACAGTCGATCTTCAAGACTAGCTGTAAACTCTTGTGGAGGTTGAACCAATTTTGATGAGATGATACGCATCTTGGTTAGAAAACTTGCATTCAGAATCTCAGGAGTGAACTTCTTTTCCACAAGTTCTGGATGGAACTTCTTCAGATTCTGAACAACATGACCTTGATAAAGAAGGTCTGAAAGTAATCTTGGATAAGCGATGGCTGTTTTCCTCTGAGATTTGCTTGAGAAGATTGCTTCACAAATCCTCTCAAAGAAGTATTCTCCCAGATTCACTTTCGTTCCTTTCAGAAGGAAGTAGATCAGATGACGATGAGTCCAGGAGATTGTATCAGTACCACCAACTCTTGGACTGATAGCAGCTAGTATGATCTTGAATAGCACTCTGCAGACATCAGTCAAACCCTTGACTTTACCCTTCAGTTTCAGATCTGTACATATCAGAGCCAGAAGATCATCTCTGTACCTTGTGTCCTTCTCAAAAACATCTAACTCTATCCCAGAGTTATCCAAGCCAAGCAAAGCGTTGAAGTGAATAGGAGAGAAAGCCAGATTCATACCACAGATATTAGACCTAATCTGTTTTCCAGTAAACTCCAGTAAACCCATTTCTTTCCTAGATTTACCTTTTAAACTAGGATCTCTTTCAATAGCAGCAAGTTCTTCCTGCTTAGCTTCAACCTTATCAAAGACCTTAGCCTTCATCCAGAATTTCTTCAAGAGATCTGGGTAAATAGGACCATTAAGCATGTTGAAGTACTTATCCCAACCTTGAGTGGAGAAGTACTGTTTCACATCGAACCCATTTGCCTTCAAGCTATCAAAATCTATCATCTTCTCAGAGAGAAAGATGAGTTCAGATTCTGGAAACTCCATTTCGTTCCCAACGATTTGAAGATTTCTGAACATGAACGGAGGAATCTTTGTTGTTGAAGAAGACGAAGAACCAGCCATGATGGAGTTTAGGTAAGGGTAGGAACTAATGAGAGAGAAAGAAGATTTTTGTTGGAGGTTTAGAGAGAAAAGAAAGTGTAGGTTGTGAGAGTGAGAAGTGTGCAAGTGTATTGTGTAAGTTTTATTTAAATGCACACAGTTAACACAAAAATGGCAAATTTGGGAAGTTACGCTAATTGACAAAAAGTTGAATACTAAAAGTCATCATTAACCACCCACTACCTGACACACGTAGACCACGTGCAGAAATTTACTCGGTAACTGCTATTTTAATGGACAACTGTTCAGTAGCGAATACTAAACGTTTCCCACTTAAATAGTTCAGAGCCTCTGAGATTTTTAAAATTCTCTATCAGAGTTAAGTACTTCAGAACTTGTGTTTCAGATGTTCTGAATCATAAGTTCTGATATACATAACCTCTTACACTTTAATAGCCAAAAAAAATTTTCATTCAGAGATTGAAAACATGTTCAGATGTTTTTTTATAAAATCAAATCTTTCAACAGGTAAAGCTTTAGTAAATATGTCAGCCCATTGATTTTCAGTATCAACAAACTTAATATCTATAATGCCTCTCTGAACATAATCTCTGATAAAATGGTGTTTGATTTCAATATGTTTGGCTCTAGAGTGTAGGATAGGATTTTTTGATAAATGAATGGCTGCAGTATTATCACAATATAAAGGAATATTGTGACTGCTTACCTGATAATCTTCCAACTGATATTTTAACCAGAGTAGTTGTGTGCAACACTTAGCTGCTGAAATGTATTCTGCTTCTGCTGTAGACAAAGCTATAGTAGTTTATCTCTTACTAGCCCAGGAGATAAGGTTTTCACCAACAAATTGGCAATTGCCACTTGTGGATTTTCTTTCAATTTTATCTCCAGCATAGTCAGCATCACAGAATCCATTTTGCACATAATCATTGGATTTCTTATAGAGAAGTCCAAGATTAGTTGTTCCTTTCAGATACCTAAAGATTCTCTTTACAGCAGTAAGATGAGATTCTCTAGGATCTGACTGGAATCTTGCACATAAGCAGACACTGAATAAAATATCTGGCCTAGAGGCTGTCAGATAGAGTAAGGAACCAATCATACCTCTGTAGACCTTTTGATCTACTTTTCCTTCATCTTCTGACTTGCTCATGTTGGTAGTTGAATGCATAGGAGTGTTCATTATCTTGCAATCATCTAGGTTGAATTTCTTCAGAAGTTCTTTGGTATATCTTGATTGATGAACATAAGTTCCTTCCTTCTTCTGATTGATTTGGATTCCAAGAAAGAACTTCAATTCTCCCATCATGCTCATTTCAAATTCATCCTGCATTATCTTAGAAAAATTCTTGCACAAGGAAGCATTAGTTGAACCAAAGATAATATCATCAACATAAATTTGAATGATTAAAATGTCTTCTTTGGTTGTTTTTCTAAAGAGTGTGCAGTCAACCTTCCCTTTCTCAAAACCTTTTTCAAAAAGGAAATTACTGAGTCTATCATACCAAGCTCTTGGAGCTTGTTTCAGACCATACAGTGATTTCTTCAATTTGAAAACATGTTCTGGGTTTGAGATATCTTCAAAACCAGGAGGTTGCTTAACATACACTTCTTCAGAAATAAAACCATTTAAGAAGGCACTCTTAACATCCATCTGATACAAGGTTATTCCATGATTAACAGCATAAGATAGAAGTAACCTGATAGCTTCAAGTCTAGCAACTGGTGCAAAGGTTTCAGTATAGTCAATCCCCTCTTGCTGACTGTAACCTTGTGCAACCAATCTAGCCTTGTTTCTTACCACTTCACCTTGTTCATTCAGCTTATTTCTGAATACCCATTTTGTTCCAATAATGTTCTTGTGTGAAGGTTTGGGCACTAGAGTCCATACATCATTCCTTTGAAATTGATTCAGCTCTTCTTGCATTGCTACAATCCAATCATCATCTTTCAGAGCTTCATCAATCTTTGAAGGTTCCATCATTGAGATAAGACCAACTAAAGATTCCTCATTTCTCAGTTGAGATCTTGTCTTCCTTGGACTATCCTTGTTGCCTAAGATCAGTTCCTCTGGATGTGATGATTTGTATTTGAAAGTGTTTCTTGGGGGCTCATCATCTTCAGACTCATCAACAGCAGGTTCAGCAGTTGCTTCAGTTCTTTGTTGTTCAGAGTCTGTAGGAACTGTCATGTTCAGAGGTTCTTCAGAGAATGGATGTTCTGAGTAGTCTGGAATATCTGAATACTGATCCTCTGATACCTGAAATCTAGACAAACCTTCCACAAGCTCTGACACTTGATCAGGCTCTTTGTCATCAAATTTGACATGCATAGTTTCTTCTACAGTGTGTGTTTCAGAAATATACAGTCTGTATGCTTTTGAGCGTTCATAATATCCTATAAAGATACCCTTATAACCTCTAGCATCAAATTTCTTTAGATGGACTTTGTTGTTTAAGATGTAACAAGTACATCCAAACTGATGAAAATAAGAAATGTCAGGCTTTCTTCCTTTGAACAATTCATAAGCAGTTTTGTTCAATTTAGATCTGATATAGATTCTATTTTGAACATAACATGCTGTGTTTACAGCTTCTGCCCATAAAAATTTTGCTACATTAGTTTCATGCATCATGGTTCTGGCCATTTCTTGCAGAGTTCTATTCTTCCTTTCTACAACCCCATTTTGTTGAGGAGTTCTAGGAGAAGAGAATTCATGCAAGATGCCATATTTTTCACAAAAGTTTTCAAAAGGTTCATTTTCAAATTCTCCACCATGATCACTTCTAACTTTTAAAATCGTGTAGCCTTTTTCATTTTGAATTTGTTTGCAGAAAACACTAAACTCATCATATGCTTCATCTTTTGTTCTTAGGAATTTTACCCAAGTCCATCTACTGTAGTCATCAACAATCACTAATCCATACTTCTTTCCATTGATAGAGGCAGTGTTAACTGGCCCAAACAGATCAATGTGAAGAAGTTCCAATGGTCTTGAGGTAGAAACAATGTTCTTAGGTTTAAAAGATGATTTTGTAATTTTTCCTTTTTGACAAGAACCACACAGTGTGTTTGAGTGATATTTGATTTTTGGTAAACCTCTGACAAGGTCAAGCTTGCTAAGCTTAGAGATTAACCTCCAGTTAGCATGGCCTAACCTCTTATGCCAGATCCATTTTTCTTCACTCAAGGTCAAAAGACACATCACTTTTTGTTCATTCAAATCAGACAGATTAATTTTATAAACATTGTTCTTTCTCAGACCTTTGAATATAATGGAGTTATCAGATTGTTTAGACACAGTACATGATTCCTTATTAAAGACAACTACATAACCATTGTCGCAAAATTGACTTATGCTCAATAAGTTATGTTTGAGTCCATCTACTAACCAAACATCATTAATAGATAGGGAAGAATTATCTACTGTACCTGTACCTATTATCTTTCCTTTTTGATTACCTCCAAAGCCAACAGATCCTCCTTCTTTCATAGTCAGCTTAGAAAATAGTTGTTTGTCACCAGTCATATGCCTTGAACATCCACTATCCAGATACCATGAGTGATTCATGATACTTCTTTGAGTGGCAGGTGTTGGAACAAAATTGATTTGAAAATATTAGCCCCTAAATCTATAAAGGTTTTGATGATAACAAAGTATTAATAAACAATTGGAAGGATTAAAAATTTATTTTAAGTGCGCAGATATAAGCATCAGACAAACTCTGAGTGAAGCTCAGAGGATGTGAATTCAGAAGTTCATAAGCGCTCAGAAGATGTTGGACTTCAGAAGTTACAACATTCAGAGGATGAAGACTTCAGAACTTCTTAAGTGACTACAAGCTTCATCAAACTCTGAAGAGCTTCTTGAAATCTGTGAAGATTCCCTTTGTTAGTCAACTCTTCTACCAATGAAGAAAAGGACCTTTCAAGCCTGATCAGTTCAGCTACTCTCGCTTTGTCTGTCCTAACTTGAGAACGTGGGTCTTCAGTTTTGTTAGCTGAATAAGGAAAGTCCACTCTGCAGTAGTCAAAGTACCTGAAACTCTTTCTTAGTTTTGGATACAACCAAACTGCATCAAGACAGACTGCTTGAAGACAAAAGATTATCAACTCCAACGGTTCTTTTTGCAACGACTCTTTTCTGGTGGTATATATACTAGAAGAATCAGCTACAACAAAGATACATTATCAAGGATTGAACGTGCGCTGAACAAACTCTGAATTCTGTGTATACAAGCTCTGAACCTCTTATCAAGTGTTTTTGCACTTTAGTCAAATACTCTGTACTATTTGTATTTGCTCTCTTTAGGTTCATCTAAGAGCATTTGTATATCTTCATATACTTTACTATTCTTGAGGAAACTTAAGCTTGTGTGCTTAAGTGTGAAGTCTTAAGCTTGTGTGCTTGAGCATTGTTGAGAAGTCTCTTGCTTGTGTGCTTGAGCATTGTTGAGAAGTCTCTTGCTTGTGTGCTTGAGCAGGTGTAATCTTGTGTGATTATAGTGAAATCCCTTGGAAGTGCAAGGGGACTGGACTACTCTCGTTTTGTGAGAGGAACCAGTATAAATTGCTTGTGTGATCTCTCTCTCTCTCTCTCTCTTGTTATTATTTGTGTTATTTATCCGCTGCTAACTTAGTTGAGTTAAGAACTTGAAAAAGTTTTAACTTAGCTAAAACACAATTCAACCCCCCCCTTCTTGTGTTTTCACACCTTCAATTGGTATCTAGAGCTCTGGTCTGTTACTTTCACTTAACAGTGAGACAGTAAAGATCTTGTGAGAACACTATGTCTGGAGGAGACGATAGTAGCACTAGAACAACCGGTGAAGAGGCCAGTGGAGCTGGTGGTGGTCCTAGAAATGCTTTTGGTTTTGACTACTTGAGTAATGAATCACATGAACATAGTGGCAATAGAAAAGCCCCTATATTCAATGGTGATGCATCATTATTTGAGTGGTGGAAGGAAAGACTGTATAGCAATATTACTGCTATTGATCATGAGTTGTGGGATTTGGTTGAGCTGGGAGTAACTTTTGAAAACTTAAATGAACATGGAAGATTGTCCATTGAGCATAGAAAGTTACTCACACCAGCTAACTTAAAAACCTACACTAAGCATCATAGAGTAAAGGACATTGTTGTTGGTGCTATTAGACATGAGGATTATGTCAGAATAGAGAACAAGTCTACTGCTAAATCTATCTTTGATTCTATGTGTGCTACCTATGATGGTAATGAAAAGGTTCAAGAGGCTAAAGCTAGTCTTTTGATAAGGCAATATGAACTATTCACTATGCAACAAGATGAAAACATTGAGACTATGTTTACAAGGTTTCAAATCCTTGTATCTGGTCTTAAAGCTCTTAAGAGAAGTTATTCCACCTATGACCATGTTCAGAAGATTCTGAGAAGTCTTCCTATTGCTTGGAGACCCAAGGTCACTGCAATAGAGGAAGCTCAAAATCTCAAGACTCTGAGTCTTGAAGCTCTGATAAGCAATCTCAGAAGCCATGAGATGGTTCTGGATGCTGACTCAGAAACTAAGAAGAAGTCCAAGTCAGTGGCTTTACAGTCAACAAGGACTACTTCTAAGGCTCTTAAGACTCAGCTTCTTGATATTGAAGAAGAATCTTCTGCTGATGGTCAAGAGGATGAGATGAATGAGGATGAGTTTGCTTTATTCACCAAGTTTCAGCAATGGAACAGATTTAACAAAAGAAATTTCAGAGGTAACAGCTCCAGAAACTTTGTCAGCAAAAAGGATGATCAGAAGAACTGCTTCAACTGTAAGAAGCCAGGACACTTTATTGCTGATTGTCCAGAAATGTCTGCTAAAGACAAAAGCAAAAGATACAGCTCAAAGAAGCAACAATTCAAGAGTAAATTGAGAAAGAGTCTGATGGCTACCTTTGAAGAGCTATCATCTGAGGAAGAAGTTGAGGAAGAAGAAGAGGCAAATCTAGCCCTGATGGCTTCAACTGACTCAGATGCAGACTCAGACGATGAATCAGAATCAGAATCAGATTCTGAAGTAACTGATGAGGTATTTTCTGACTGCTCTAAATCTCAACTTATAACTGCACTTAACAAGGTCATTGAGAAACATCTCAGAGTGTTAAGTAAACAAAAAGTTTTACAAGAAAAGCTTAACACTCTGACTGAACAAGCAGAACACTTTCAAGGTCTGTATCAAGAAACTCTGAATAGAGTAAATGACTTTGAAAAGGGTTGTGCTGTTTGTCACAAACCTATTGATGAGCAGGAAATAGCTCTTCAACAGTTTGTGCATCTCAACCTTGGTAAGAGCAAAGCTGCTAATCTTGTTTATAATGTCATGAGACATAGAGGAGAGGGACTTGGCTATGAATATGGTAGAACATATTCAAAGCTGAAGACCTCTGCCAAAAAGGTTGAAAATCTTGGGTTTATTATGTTGTTCCATAAAGTGAAGAGGGAAAGAATCTTGGTAATGTTGAAAATAACAAAGATGATCTGAGTGATTTAGAAGCTGACAGCTCAGAGGAACCTAGTTTCTCAGGATCTGGAAAGAAAAGTTCAGAAGATAGAAGTTGTTCAGAACCTGAGAACATCAGTTCAGAAGTTCTGAAAGCTTCAACATCTGAAACTTCAAATTCTGAATCCAAAGGAACTTCAGTACCTGAAGCTAGTCAATCTAAAAGATCAGAAGTTTTTAAAAGAAAAAATTCTAAATCTCAGATGGAGTACAGGACTCAGATTATTTATGATTCTAGAGTCAGTAGATATAATCAATCAGAACATGGGATTGGTGATAAATACAAACCCTGGAATCATAAACAATCCAAATCCTGGAATAATAACAGATTTCAA
Source organism: Trifolium pratense (assembly GCF_020283565.1). NCBI lineage: Eukaryota > Viridiplantae > Streptophyta > Magnoliopsida > Fabales > Fabaceae > Trifolium > Trifolium pratense. Next base: position 19,453,362 of record NC_060063.1, on the reverse strand, counting down.
AAGAAAAGGTTTCAAAAAGGTTATTATTCCAAACCAAGATCTTTCTCTAACACTAGACAACATAGTAAGCATGTATGGACTAACAAGCGTGGACCCAGAAGATGGGTACCAAAAGCTGAAATAATGTATCATTCAGATTTACCAACTAGGAAAGGATATGTCCTACCTAGAATGTGGAAACAAGTCTTATGCAAAGGAAGAAGGGCTTATGTCCTAGACCAATGGCTGACAAGTTCTCAAGTTAACAATCAGAACTTGATAAATGAAGAGGAAGAATATTGGGATGACCTTATCATTAACCTTGATGAAGAGTTCTATCGCAATGATTAAAGTTGTTTCTCATACAGCCTGCCACTCAAAGAAATATCATGAAACACTCATGGTATCTGGATATTGGATGTTCAAGGCATATGACTGGTGACAAACAACTATTTTCTAAGCTGACTATGAAAGAAGGAGGATCTGTTGGCTTTGGAGGCAATCAAAAAGGAAAGATAATAGGTACAGGTACAGTAGGTAATTCTTCCCTATCTATTAATGATGTTTGGTTAGTTGATGGACTCAAACATAACCTATTGAGCATAAGTCAATTTTGCGACAATGGTTATGTAGTTGTCTTTAATAAGGAATCATGTATTGTGTCTAAACAATCTGATAACTCCATTATATTCAAAGGTCTGAGAAAGAACAATGTTTATAAAATTAATCTTTCTGATTTGAATGAACAAAAAGTGATGTGTCTTTTGACCTTGAGTGAAGAAAAATGGATCTGGCATAAGAGGTTAGGCCATGCTAACTGGAGGTTAATCTCTAAGCTTAGCAAGCTTGACCTTGTCAGAGGTTTACCTAAAATTAAATATCACTCAAACACACTTTGTGGTTCATGTCAAAAAGGAAAGATTACAAAATCTTCTTTTAAACCTAAGAACATTGTCTCTACCTCAAGACCATTGGAACTTCTTCACATTGATCTTTTTGGGCCAGTTCACACTGCCTCTATCAATGGAAAGAAGTATGGATTAGTAATTGTTGATGATTACAGTAGATGGACTTGGGTAAAATTCCTAAGAACAAAAGATGAAGCTTATGATGAGTTTAGCATCTTCTGCAAACAAATTCAAAATGAAAAAGGCTACACTATTTTAAAAGTTAGAAGTGATCATGGTGGAGAATTTGAAAATGAACCTTTTGAAAACTTTTGTGAAAAATATGGCATTCTGCATGAATTCTCTTCTCCTAGAACGCCTCAACAAAATGGGGTTGTAGAAAGGAAGAATAGAACTCTGCAAGAAATGGCCAGAACCATGATGCATGAAACAAATGTAGCAAAGTTTTTATGGGCAGAAGCTGTAAACACAGCATGTTATGTTCAAAATAGAATCTATATCAGATCTAAGTTGAACAAAACTGCTTATGAATTGTTCAAAGGAAGAAAACCTGACATTTCTTATTTTCATCAGTTTGGATGTACATGTTATATCTTAAACAACAAAGTCCATCTAAAGAAATTTGATGCTAGAGGTTATAAGGGTATTTTTGTAGGATACTCTGAACGCTCAAAAGCATACAGACTGTATATTTCTGAAACACATACTGTGGAAGAAAGTATGCATGTCAAATTTGATGACAAAGAGCCTGACCAAGTGTCAGAGCTTGTGGAAGGTTTGTCTAGATTTCAGGTATCAGAGGATCAATATTCAGATATTCCAAACTACTCAGAACATCCATTCTCTGAAGAACCTCTGAACACAACAGTTCCTACTGACTCTGAACAACAAAGAACTGAAGCAACTGCTGAACCTGATGTTGATGAGTCTGAAGATGATGAGCCCCCAAGAAATACCTTCAAATACAAATCATCACATCCAGAGGAACTGATATTAGGCAACAAGGATAGTCCAAGGAAGACAAGATCTCAACTGAGAAATGAGGAATCATTAGTTGGTCTTATCTCAATGATGGAACCTTCAAAGATTGATGAAGCTCTGAAAGATGATGCTTGGATTGTAGCAATGCAAGAAGAGCTGAATCAATTTCAAAGGAATGATGTATGGACTCTAGTGCCTAAGCCTTCACACAAGAACATTATTGGAACAAAATGGGTATTCATAAACAAGCTGAATGAACAAGGTGAAGTGGTAAGAAACAAGGCTAGATTGGTTGCACAAGGTTATAGTCAACAAGAGGGGATTGACTATACTGAAACCTTTGCACCAGTTGCTAGGCTTGAAGCAATCAGGTTACTTCTATCTTATGCTGTTAATCATGGAATAACCTTGTATCAGATGGATGTTAAAAGTGCCTTCTTAAATGGTTTCATTTCTGAAGAAGTGTATGTTAAGCAACCTCCTGGTTTTGAAGATGTCTCAAACCCAGAACATGTTTTTAAACTGAAGAAATCACTGTATGGTCTGAAACAAGCTCCAAGAGCTTGGTATGATAGACTCAGTAATTTTCTTCTTGAAAAAGGTTTTGAGAAAGGGAAAGTTGACTGCACACTCTTTAGAAAAACAACCAAAGAAGACATTTTAATCATTCAAATTTATGTTGATGATATTATTTTTGGTTCAACTAATGCTGCTTTGTGCAAGAATTTTTCAAAGATAATGCAGGATGAATTTGAAATGAGCATGATGGGAGAGTTGAAGTTCTTTCTTGGAATTCAAATCAATCAGAAGAAGGAAGGAACTTATGTTCATCAATCAAAATACACTAAAGAACTTCTGAAGAAATTCAATCTAGATGACTGCAAGATAATGAACACTCCTATGCATTCAACAACCAACATGAGCAAGTCAGACGATGAAGGAAAAATAGATCAAAAGGTCTACAGAGGTATGATTGGTTCCTTACTCTATCTGACAGCCTCTAGACCAGATATTTTATTCAGTGTATGCTTATGTGCAAGATTCCAGTCAGATCCCAGAGAATCTCATCTTACTGCTGTAAAGAGAATCTTTAGGTATCTGAAAGGAACAACTAATCTTGGACTTTTCTATAAGAAATCCAATGATTATGTGCTAAATGGATTCTGTGATGCTGACTATGCTGGAGATAAAATTGAAAGAAAATCCACAAGTGGCAATTGTCAATTTGTTGGTGAAAACCTTATCTCCTGGGCTAGTAAGAGACAAACTACTATAGCTTTGTCTACAGCAGAAGCAGAATACATTTCAGCAACTAAGTGTTGCACACAACTACTCTGGCTAAAATATCAGTTAGAAGATTATCAGGTAAGCAGTAACAATATTCCTTTATATTGTGACAATACTGCAGCCATTCATTTATCTAAAAATCCTATCCTACACTCTAGAGCCAAACATATTGAAATTAAACACCATTTTATCAGAGATTATGTTCAGAGAGGCATTATAGATATTAAGTTTGTTGATACTGAAAATCAATGGGCTGACATATTTACTAAAGCCTTACCTGTTGAAAGATTTGATTTTATAAAGAAACATCTGAACATGCTTTCAATCTCTGAATGAAAATTTTTTTTTTGGGCTTTTAAAGTGTAAGAGGTTATGTATATCAGAACTTATGATTCAGATCATCTGAAACACAAGCTCTGAAGTACCTAACTCTGATAGAGAATTTTAAATATCTCAGAGGCTCTGAACTATTTAAGTGGGAAACGTTTAGTATTCACTGCTGAACAGTTGTCCATTAAAATAGCAGTTACCGAGTAAATTTCTGCACGTGGTCTACGTGTGTCAGGTAGTGGGTGGTTAATGATGATTTTTTTTGGTATTCAACTTTCTGTCAATTAGCGTAACTTCCCAAATTTGCTATTTTCATGTTAACTGTACTCATTTAAATAAACTTACACAATACACTTGCACACTATTCACCTTCACAACCCACACTTTCATATTCTCTCTAAACCTCCAACACACTTTCTTTCTCTCTCGTTAGTTTCCAAACCCTACCCTAATCTCCAACAATGGCCGGTCCGTCGTCATCTTCTTCAACAAAGATTCCACCGTTTATGTTCAAGAATCTTCAGATTGTTGGGAACGAGATGGAGTTTCCTGAATCTGAACTCTGCTTTCTGTCTGAGAAGATTGTGGACTTTGATAGTTTGTCTGCCAACGGTTTTGAAGTTAAGCAGTACTTTACATCACAAGGATGGGATAAGTACTTCGACATGCTTAACGGTCCTATCTACCCAGACTTGCTTAAGAAATTTTGGATGAAAGCAAGAGTGTTTGATAAACATGAAGCGAAGAAGGAAGAGATTGCTGCTATTGAGAGGAATCCTAGTCTGAAGGGTAAAACTAGGAAGGAAATGGGCTTGCTGGATTTTACAGGTGTTCAGATTAGGTCTAACATCTGTGGGATGAATATGGCTTTCTCACCAATTCATTTCAATGCTCTTCTTGGTCTACCTAACTCTGGGATAGAGTTAGATGCTTTTGAAAAGGATACCAGATATAGAGATGATCTTCTGCATCTCATCTGCACTGACTTCAAGCTGAAAGGGAAAGTCAAAGGATTGACTGACGAGTGCAGAGTTATGTTCAAGATAATCCTTGCTTCTATCAGTCCAAGAGTTGGAGGGACTGATACAATCTCCTGGACGCATCGTCATTTGTTATATTTCCTTCTGACAAGGAAGAGAGTTAATCTTGGAGATTACTTTTTTGAACGAATTTGTGAAGCAATTTTTGCAAGTAAGTCTCAGAGGAAAACTACTATAGTTTATCCCAGGTTGTTGTCAGATCTTCTATATCAAGGTCACGTGGTTCAGAACTTGCAGAAGTTCCACCCAGAATTGGTTCAGAAGAAGTTTTATCCAGAGATTCTGAATGCTAGTTTTCTGTCCAAGATGCGTTTGATTGCATCTAAGCCTGTTGCTCCTCCACAAGAATTCTCTGTTAGGCTTGAAGATCGTCTGTACATAGAAGGCTACCCAGTTATATCTGAAGCTGATGCTGAGCATGTGATTCAGGACTACTTAGAAGTGCTCAGAAAAGAAGGTTTTGTTGTTGATAGGAGTATGGTTCCAAAGGCTCCTGCAAACCAGTATAACCCTTCTAGGAAGCAAAAGAGAAAGGCTGAAGCTCAAGATGATCTACCTAAGCCAGATCTTTTGGCTCAAAAGAAAGTTAAAGTTGAACAATCTATGGCTGAGCAAAGAACAAAGAAGAAACATGAAGAATCTACTACCAAGGCTACTGAAGAAGCTTCAAAAGAGCCTGTTGTTGTTGAAGTATCCAGCTCATCTGAAGAGTCTGAGTCAGAAGATGAGACTGAATCTGATGAAGAGACTTTGGCTGCAAGATTGAGGAAAAGACCTGCTCCTACCCCTAAAGGTAAAGGTAAGTCTACTAAGTATGTCTTTAATGCAAAAGAGATTGGAATAGGTTACACCAAACCTCTCAGAACTGTTTTACCAACCACTGAAACTCCAACCTCTGATAACCCCTTATCAGAATTAGAAAAACATCTTAGTCCAGACCCTCTGAATAACCAAACTTTCACCCAGAAACCTTCATCACCTCCAAAACCTAAATCACCTCAACCTCAACCACAAAAAGAAACACCTATCATATCACCATCTGAACCTATATCACACACTCCAAATCCTGACAAAGCTTCTCCCACTAAACAACCTTCTCCACATAAATCTCCTGAACCAGCAGCTGAACATATTTATCCTGAATCAACCTCTGACATCTCATCATCTGAATCAACCCCTGAACCAAATCCTAATCCAAGTGCTGAATATGCTTCTCCTGAGCGTATCCATACTTGTGCTCCCAAGCCTTCAGAGGCAGAAGTTGTCATTATTGACAATCCTGCTAATGAATCAACCAACCTCTCTACCATTCCCAATCCTTCACCCTCATCATCTAACCCATTCAATAATCTATCCACTCAATTGCATCAAGACTTGGTTAGATTATCTTTACTAAAGGACATGTTTCTAGTTTGTCCTTCTGATGTGGATTTGGAAGTTTCAAGCATTAAGGCAAGGATTTGCAATGCTTTGGATGGTGCTGCTGAGGAAATTAAGGCTGTGGTTGGAAGAAGAGACTTGGATGTGATAAGCTTCATGAGGGACAGTTTGGCTAGGGCTGAGTTGAAAAGGTTGACGTGCTTCAATCATGAAGAATCTGAACGTGCTAAGCTGGATGCACTTGCTGCTGCTGTACAACGTCTGAACGCCTTCAAAGTCATCTGGATAGACTCCAAGCTGGTTCAGAGTCTTGAAACTCAGAGGTCTGAGTCTGAAAGGTTAGAAGAAGCTGCTGCAAGAGTTGCCCAGTTGGCAAATGAGTTGCAACCAGAGGACATTTCAGAAGATGATGTGCTGGCTTCTCAGAACCAAGAGGATGTGCTGATGATTGACTATCCAGAGGAAGGTGAACCCTCTGATAAAGGCAAGGCACCTTTGGTTGAAGAACAAGTGCCTATGGTTGAAGATCAAGCTCCTGAGGTGGTAAATCAGTTGCAGATCTTTCAAGAAGCTCTGAGGGAGCAACAAGAAGGTTTGGAAAGGCAAAGGACAGCTCACCTCAACCTAGAATCCAAAGTGGATGGTCTTGTTTCAAATGTGGGATCGCTAAATGACAAATTTGACCAACTCTTAGCTTACCTTAAGAAACCCTAGGATTCTATGCACATTTTCTTTATGTTTTTGCTTATGTTTTGCTTGATTATTTTCTTTTGTTTTCTGAACTTGTTATTTTTGTCTAAACAATTTCTTTTGTCAGTTATGTGATTTGTTATTATTTTTTTTGTGTGCAAATTTTCTCTGTTAAATAAGACCATAAGAACACAAGATGCTTTTAAAAAAAATTTTATTAATGCTTCTTGTGGTTTCTTGTTGTTTTCTTTATTTTTCTCCTCTTCTTCGCGTTTTTCGTCTTCTTTCTTTCTTCTAAACTCTGCAATGCGTGTACTGAACCTTCTCATTCTTCCTAATCTTTCTTGATTAACTCGTTTATTCTTGTTTTTACTTGAAGAAGGCATGTTAAGTCGTTCACCTTTTATAACCCTTTAAGCGTGGTTTGAAATTAATTCACCTTTGTAACAACCACTCTTCTTCTTTGACTGTCTTGGTTATATAAATTTTTTTTTACTTTTTGATAATGACAAAAGGGGGAGTAGTTACGCATTAATTGATAAGTGATAAGTTCAAAACTGAAACCACGCTTTTATGCCTTTTATCTCGCTTTTATCCGATAAGTTAAAAGTTGTTACTTTTAAGTTGTTTTACGAATTTTAATGCGGAGACTAAGTTAGTTGAAACTAAAATAAATTTCATAAGTAAGTATAAGTTAAGAGTGCAATTTTAACTTAGCCTTATGAGACTTAGGGGGAGAGCTTGCAAACCTCTCACTCTGAAGAAAGATATGAAACTTGTTTTATTTCAAATTATCTTAATCTTATACTAAATTAAAATATCATGGATATAAAACTTAAAGTTTTGGCTTTAAGGAGTATCAATCTTAGGGGGAGCTTGCAAACCTCATAAACCTAAGAGAAACATGATAAGTTAATTTAACAACAATTGTCAATTAATACTTATGTTTGTCATCATCAAAAAGGGGGAGATTGTTGGAACAAAATTGATTTGAAAATATTAGCCCCTAAATCTATAAAGGTTTTGATGATAACAAAGTATTAATAAACAATTGGAAGGACTAAAAATTTATTTTAAGTGCGCAGATATAAGCATCAGACAAACTCTGAGTGAAGCTCAGAGGATGTGAATTCAGAAGTTCATAAGCGCTCAGAAGATGTTGGACTTCAGAAGTTACAACATTCAGAGGATGAAGACTTCAGAACTTCTTAAGTGACTACAAGCTTCATCAAACTCTGAAGAGCTTCTTGAAATCTGTGAAGATTCCCTTTGTTAGTCAACTCTTCTACCAATGAAGAAAAGGACCTTTCAAGCCTGATCAGTTCAGCTACTCTCGCTTTGTCTGTCCTAACTTGAGAACGTGGGTCTTCAGTTTTGTTAGCTGAATAAGGAAAGTCCACTCTGCAGTAGTCAAAGTACCTGAAACTCTTTCTTAGTTTTGGATACAACCAAACTGCATCAAGACAGACTGCTTGAAGACAAAAGATTATCAACTCCAACGGTTCTTTTTGCAACGACTCTTTTCTGGTGGTATATATACTAGAAGAATCAGCTACAACAAAGATACATTATCAAGGATTGAACGTGCGCTGAACAAACTCTGAATTCTGTGTATACAAGCTCTGAACCTCTTATCAAGTGTTTTTGCACTTTAGTCAAATACTCTGTACTATTTGTATTTGCTCTCTTTAGGTTCATCTAAGAGCATTTGTATATCTTCATATACTTTACTATTCTTGAGGAAACTTAAGCTTGTGTGCTTAAGTGTGAAGTCTTAAGCTTGTGTGCTTGAGCATTGTTGAGAAGTCTCTTGCTTGTGTGCTTGAGCATTGTTGAGAAGTCTCTTGCTTGTGTGCTTGAGCAGGTGTAATCTTGTGTGATTATAGTGAAATCCCTTGGAAGTGCAAGGGGACTGGACTACTCTCGTTTTGTGAGAGGAACCAGTATAAATTGCTTGTGTGATCTCTCTCTCTCTCTCTCTCTCTCTCTCTTGTTATTATTTGTGTTATTTATCCGCTGCTAACTTAGTTGAGTTAAGAACTTGAAAAAGTTTTAACTTAGCTAAAACACAATTCAACCCCCCCTTCTTGTGTTTTCACACCTTCAGCAGGCTGTATGAGAAACAACTTTAATCATTGCGGTAGAACTCTTCATCACAGTTAATGATAAAGTCATCCCAGTATTCTTCCTCTTCATTTCTCAAGTTCTGATTGTTAACTTGAGAACTTGTCAGCCATTTGTCTAGGACATAAGCCCTTCTTCCTTTGCATAGGACTTGTTTCCATACTCTAGGTAGGACATATCCTTTCCTAGTTGGTAAATCTAAATGATACATTATTTCAGCTTTTGGTACCCATCTTCTGGGTCCACGCTTGTTAGTCCACAGATGCTTACTATGTTGTTTAGTGTTAGAGAAAGATCTTGGTTTGGAATAATATCCTTTTTGAAACCTTTTCTTTGTTTGAAATCTGTTATTATTCCAGGATTTGGATTGTTTATGATTCCAGGGTTTGTATTTATCACCAATCCCATGTTCTGATTGATTATATCTACTGACTCTAGAATCATAAATAATCTGAGTCCTGTACTTCATCTGAGATTTGGAGTTTGAATTTTTTCTTTTAAAAACTTCTGATCTTTTAGATTGACTAGCTTCAGGTACTGAAATTCCTTTGGATCCAGAATTTGAAGTCTCAGATTTTGAAGCTTTCAGAACATCTGAACTAATGTTCTCAGGTTCTGAACAACTTCTATCTTCTGAACTTTTCTTTCCAGATCCTGAGGAACTTGGTTCCTCTGAGCTGTCAGCTTCTAAATCACTCAGATCATCATTGTCATTTTCAACAATACCAGGATTCTTTCCCTCTTCACTTGGTGGAACAACATAATAAACCCAAGATTTTCCAACCTTTTTGGCAAAGGTCTTCAGCTTTGAATATGTTCTACCATATTCATAGCCAAGTCCTTCTCCTCTATGTCTCAAAACATTATAAATTCTATTAGCAGATTTGCTCTTCCCAAGGTTGAGATGCACAAACTATTGAAGAGCTATTTCCTGCTCATCAATAGGTTTGTGGCAAACAGCACAACCCTTTTCAAAGTCATTCACTCTATTCAGAGTTTCTTGATATAGACCTTGAAAATGTTCTGCTTGTTCAGTCAGAGTGTTAAGCTTTTCTTGTAAAACTTTTTGTTTACTTAACACTCTGAGATGTTTCTCAATGACCTTGTTAAGTGCAGTTATAAGTTGAGATTTAGAACATTCAGAAAATACCTCATCTGTTACTTCTGAATCTGATTCTGATTCATCCTCTGAGTCTGCATCTGAGTCAGTTGAAGCCATCAGGGCTAGATTTGCCTCTTCCTCTTCCTCAACTTCTTCCTCAGATGATAGCTCTTCAAAAGTAGCCATCAGAATCTTTTTCAATTTGCTCTTAAATTGTTGCTTCTTTGAGCTGTATCTTTTGTTTTTGTCTTTGGCAGACATTTCTGGACAGTCAGCAATAAAGTGTCCTGGCTTCTTACAGTTGAAGCAGTTCTTCTGATCATCCTTTTTGCTGACAAAATTTCTGGAGCTGTTACCTCTGAAATTTCTTTTGTTAAATCTGTTCCATTGCTGAAACTTGGTGAATAAAGCAAACTCATCTTCACCCATTTCCTCCTCTTGACCATCTGTAGAAGATTCCTCCTCAAAGTCAAGAAGCTGAGTCTTAAGAGCTTTAGAAGGAGTCCTAGTTGACTGTAAAGCCACAGACTTGGACTTCTTCTTAGCTTCTGAATCAGCATTCAGAACCATCTCATGGCTTCTGAGATTGCTTATCAGAGCCTCAAGACTCAGAGTCTTGAGATTTTGAGCTTCTTCTATTGCAGTGACCTTAGGTCTCCAAGCAATAGGAAGACTTCTCAGAATCTTCTGAACATGGTCATAGGTGGAATAACTTCTCTTAAGAGCTTTAAGACCAGATACAAGGATTTGAAACCTTGTAAACATAGTTTCAATGTTTTCATCTTGTTGCATAGTGAATAGTTCATATTGCCTTATCAAGAGACTAGCCTTAGCCTCTTGAACCTTTTCATTACCATCATAGGTAGCACACATAGAGTCAAAGATAGATTTAGCAGTAGACTTGTCTTCTATTCTGACATAATCTTCATGTCTAATAGCACCAACAACGATGTCCTTTACTCTATGATGCTTAGTGTAGGTTTTTAAGTTAGCTGGTGTGAGTAACTTTCTATGCTCAATGGACAATCTTCCATGTTCATTTAAGTTTTCAAAAGTTACTCCCAGCTCAACCAAATCCCACAACTCATGATCAATAGCAGTAATATTGCTATACAGTCTTTCCTTCCACCACTCAAATAATGATGCATCACCATTGAATATAGGGGCTTTCCTATTGCCACTATGTTCATGTGATTCATTACTTAAGTAGTCAAAACCAAAAGCATTTCTAGGACCACCACCAGCACCACTGGCATCACCAACTTCACCAGTTGTTCTAGTGCTACTATCGTCTCCTCCAGACATAGTGTTCTCACAAGATCTTTACTGTCTCACTGTTAAGTGAAAGTAACAGACCAGAGCTCTAGATACCAATTGAAGGTGTGAAAACACAAGAAGGGGGGGGTTGAATTGTGTTTTAGTCAAGTTTAAAACTTTTTCAAGTTCTTAACTTAACTTCAACAGCAGCGGATAAATAACACAATAAAACAAGTTAAGAGAGAGAGAGAGATAACACAAGCAATTTATACTGGTTCCTCTCACAAAACGAGAGTAGTCCAGTCCCCTTGCACTTCCAAGGGATTTCACTATAATCACACAAGATTACAACTGCTCAAGCACACAAGCAAGAGACTTCACCACAATGCTCAAGCACACAAGCAAGAGACTTCTCAAGTACAAATGAAATGAATAATAGAATGTATACAACAGCTCTTAATCAGAACCTAGAAGAACAAATACTAAATATTTGAACTAAAAGTGCAACAACACAGTTCAGAGGTTCAGAGCTTTGTATGAGGAATTCAGAGTTTGTTCGAGCGTGTTAATAATCCTTGATAATAATTACAACTGATTCCTTTAGTATATATATGACTAGAAAAGAGTCGTTGCAAAGAAGACCGTTGAAGTAGATAACCTTTTGTCTTCAAGCAGCCTGTCTTGATGCAGTTTGGTTGTATCTAAAACTGAGTAAGAGTTTCAGGTACTTTGACTACTGCAGAGAAGACTTTCCTTATTCAGCTAACACCACTGATGACCCACGTTCTCAAAAGAGGACAGACAGAAAGAGATTAGCTGTTCTGATCAGGCTTGAAAGGTCCTTTTCTTCATTGGTAGAAGAGTTGACTTGCAAAAGAGAATCTTTACAAACTTCAAGAAGATCATCAGAGTTTGATGAAGCTTAGACCTTAAGAAGTTCTGAAGACTTCATCGTCTGAAGATTACAACTTCTGAGTCTCACAATCTTCTGAACGCTTACAAACTTCTGAAGTCCTTATCTTCTGATCTTTAATCAGAGCTTAATTGAATCTAAGTTCTGCACACTTAAATTAAATTTTTAGTCCTTCCAATTGTTTATTAATACTTTGTTATCATCAAAACCTTAAGAGATTTAGGGGCAAACATTTTTTAAATCAATTTTGTTCCAACAGAAGCATCTGGTCTGGCTTGAATAATATGGCAAGGCATATAACATTAATAACAGATACTGAAAAATGTAAACAGTAGATGTTCTACACGATGCTCCAACATTTGTCAGGAGCGATAGTATACTGATGTTGTACGCGATGCTTAAGCATCTCGTACCAGTACAGACAAGTTAATAATAAAGTGCAGAACGTAAATAACACAAGTTATTTGTTAACTCAGTTCGGTACAACGTCACCTAATCTGGGGATACTAATCCAGGAGTGAATCCACTATGATAGTATTAGTTCAAAGCCCTCAATAAACGCCCCGTTTATGACTTCTCACCTAATCACCACCCGTGCTATATTCTACCTAAGACACACCTAGGTATGAGAACCTCCGCTCAACTCCTCTTAATCACAGCCACTGTGATCGTACACGTTACAACTTGTAGATGAAGACACACTTCTTAAACATTCGCCAATTCCATACTTCAAAGCTTAGGAATGGTTCACACACATTATCTCCTTGCTTAGAAGCTCTGGAGATATTACAACACTCTACTCATTACCTAAAGGTTTCTGAGTGAGGACATAGTGACTATCTCACAACCCGAGTGGTTCACTAACACCAATTATGATTATCCTATAGAGTGGCTCAAAGACATGAAACCCTAAAGACTACATCTTGATGAACAATGGCTTCGGTGCGTAAATTAGGTTTAGCTCCTCTCTTTATATAGCATAAGCAGCATGGGCTTTGATGAGTAAACAGTCTGCACAATACTTCAGCTCCAAGAAGTCTTCTAAAAGAAAAATATATTTTCCACAAATATATTTTCACCAAATATTTATTCCTTCCATAATTATATTTTCAATAACAATCTCTTTGAATATATTTTCAATAATAATAATAATCTCCTTGAACCACAAAGATTTATTTGAAATAAATCTTTTATAATTTTTGCAACAATCTTCACAAAATATATTTTAAAATCAAATCTTTTATTTCTTAATATTTTATGACAATCTTGAGGAACAAGTAACACATAAACCGCCTTCTGAAGATTCTGGAAACACCTGTGTCTTGGCACACAAGTTAAAAGACGTGGATTAATTCTTCAATCAAATCTTTCAAAGATCTCATGCAAGAATACATCATTCGCGAAAACAGAGCGCACTGGATGTGGTATCCAATGTTGAAGCACTGGATGTCGTATCCAATGTTGAAGCATTCTATCCAACATCTTGCTTGAATATTTGTTTTAGCAAAATGAGGCCAACACAATTCTCCAACACTATCAATGGAACTCAGCAAGGCTATTTCAAGTGCTCTAGAGGAGTTAGACAAGGAGATCCTCTCTCTCCTCTCTTATTTTGCATAGCTGAGGAGGTGTTAAGTAGAGGTATTACAAGGCTAGTTGATGATGGCCAACTTGATTTAATCAGAGGCACTAGATCCTGTCAGGTCCCTTCTCACAGTTTATATGCAGATGATGTAATGATTTATTGCAGTGGTAAGCTATCTGGTTTAGAGGCTCTTAGAATGCTATTCACTAGATATGCTATTAGTTCAGGACAAGTCATTGATGCAGCCAAGTCCACCATCTTTGCTGGAGGTATATCTCAAGCAAGATTAGGACACATTGCTAATCTATTTGGTTTTACTATTGGAACTTTTCCATTCGTCTATCTTGGAATTCCAATTTTCAGTGGTAAACCTAAGAATATTTATTTACAACCTATTGATGACAAGGTTAGAGCCAAGCTTTCTGCTTGGAAAGCATCTTTATTGTCCATCGCAGGAAGAATACAACTTGTCAAATCGGTTATTCAAAGTATGTTGATCTATAGCTTACAAATCTGAAATCTGGCACGCAGTGAACACAATGCTGCACAAGATGCTATAGCATATGTTGCAGCAAGACAGTCGCAGAACACAGTAAATAAATAAATAAATTGCAGAACAATAAATAACACAGATAGTTGTTAACCCAGTTCAGTGCAATGTCACCTACTCTGGGGGATACCAATCCAGGAATGAATCCACTATAATAGCTCTAGTTCAAAGCCCTCGACCAACACCCGGTACTTGACTTATCACCTAGACACTACCCGTGCAATCCTACCTAAGAACCTCTTAGATAATGAGACCCCGTCCCAAATTCCCTCTAACAACACGTACTATGTTGCTGTCAATAACAATAATCAGGATGAAGACACTCTCCTAGAAACTAGACCACACTCTTGCTTAAAAGCTTATGAGTGAATCACACACACTAACTCCGTGCTTCAAAGCTTAGGAGTAGCTTACAATAAACAACCAAAACCCAGTCCTAAACTTGCATCAAAGTGATACAAGAAAGGCTCACAAAAGACACACACTCTAAACCTTAAAAAACGCACACTTTTTGTAATACAAGGTCTAGAACACACGAGTAGAATAGCTTGAGGCTTCACATATTTATAGTCTTCAATTGTCTTGATGGGCAAGCTAGGTCTTCAGACAAATACAGCTGTAGGAATTGCGGCCAACCCTAAATTATTTCCAGAAATATAATTCATGTGTTACCAAACAAAAAAAACGCAAAAAATATAATATAATTATATTTTTGTTTTAAATAACATTCCTTCAGCCGACTTCAATAAAACTTGCTGAGCAAGGCTCGTTTTGCCCAGACGCACGTGCCTGAATATATAATTGAAGCAAATCTTGACTAAGATTTGAAATAAAAATTCTGCACGAAAAACAGAGCATCGGGATGCTGTACTATAATGCTACATCACCTCAGTCCAGCATCTGGCTGGTTGGCTTTTGCAAAATGTAGCCAATCAAAACACCAACAAAATCTATTCTTGGCTAGTGTCACTCCTCAGATGCATTGAACATTGGATTCGAAATTTCATTTGGAGTGGTGACATTAGTAAAAAGAAGTTGGTAACAGTAGCATGGAAGAAGGTTTGCACTCCCATTGATGAGGGGGGTTTGGGGATTAAATCTTTAGTTTGTCTTAATGAAGCCTTTAATTTGAAATTATGTTGGAATTTGTTGAACTCGGATGAATCGTGGACTAGACTCTTGAGAAGCAGGGTGTTGAAGACAAATGTCACAATTAATTACCATATATATTCCACTCTATGGAGTAGTGTCAAGAATGAATTTTTGGTAATTAAAGACAACTCTTGCTGGTTAGTTGGTGATGGCCGAAATATTCAGTTCTGGACTGATGAGTGGTGTGGCAGTCCTTTGATCCACACCTTAAATATTCAAGAGCAGGATATTGCTGGTTTTCCTAAAAACGTTAGTGACTATATTGTGGACAAGAATTGGTGGTTTCCTCCTGAGGTTCATGGTAATTATCCAAACTTGAAGAGTCTTGTGCAACATGTTGCACTCCCAGCTGATGCTTCTCAGGACAAATTAGTTTGGAAAGGTTCTGCTGATGGTGAGTTAACTGCAAAAATTGCTTATGATTTTAAAAACATCATTATCCTATTCTTTCTTGGGCTAAGACTGTTTGGTGTATTGACATCCCTCCATCTAAGTCTCTTGTTTCTTGGACACTTATGCATGATAAGCTTCCCACTGATGAGAATTTGAAGATTCGGGGCTGCAACTTGCCATCTATTTGCTCTCTTTGTTATGCTTGTGAAGAATCCTCTTTTCACCTATTTTTTGAATGTAGCTTTGCTTTTTACCTTTGGTGTTGGCTTGCTTCGATCTTGAATTTAACTTTGCAATTTCAGTCCATTGAAGACTTATGGAAGTTGTGTGATAGAGGTTGGAATACTCAATGCAAGTTAGTCATTAAATCCACCATTGTTAACATCATCAATATGATTTGGCTAGCTAGAAATAATATGAGATTCAATAATATAAAAACATCTCGGCACTCTGCCATTGCTTTCATTTCTTCTAATGTTGTTTTATCTGGAAACAAAACTAAATTGTTGGCCTTTGGTTCTATTAGAGATTTCTCTATATTAAAGTATTTCAATATTAACATACACCCTCCAAAAGCTCCCCAAATCAAAGAAGTAATCTGGTGTCCTCCTTCACATGGGTGGATAAAGTGTAATACCGATGGTGCTGCAACCTTAGTCACTTCATCATGTGGTGGTATTTTCAGAAACTATTTGGCAGATTTGGTTTGTTGTTTTGCTCAAAACACTAGTCAAGGATCTGCATTTCACGCAGAGCTCTGTGGTGCAATGTCTGCAATTGAAATTGCACACAGGTTTCATTGGAATCAATTATGGATAGAAACAGATTCATCTCTTGTGGTGAAAGCTTTCAAGAATGATGCTTTGATCCCTTGGAAGCTTAGGAATAGATGGTCAAACTGTAACTGTCTTCTCAGGAATATGAATATGTTATTGTATCACATGTTTTTCGTGAAGAAATACTTGTGCTGATAATTTAGCAAGGATAGGTTTAAATTTGGAAAACCTTACTATTTGGTTTGATTTGCCTACTGAGATTAGAAACAAGATTGGTTTACCTAACTATAGGTTTACCAATTTGTAAGGAGGTTTTGGCTATTGTCCCCCTCCTTATTTTTTGTGTTCTCCTTTTCTTTCATTGTCTATTTTGAGGTTTAAAAAAAAGTAATATATATATGAGATACATATGATTTTACATATTTATCCCTTTTTTTATCATTTTCATTTTTGACACTTAGATTTAGGGACACATTGGTCTATTTACACAATTTTAATTTAATAAAATATTAAAATAATCAAGTACATTCATTTTTTAATATAATTTCTACACGGATCTATATTTCTTTCTGCTCATATATAAATACGTGTGCCTACTTTTTAATAATTTTTACGAAACTTATATTTCTACTCATGTATTAATACACGTGCGTACTATTTTCTAATTTCTATGCAGACTTATATTTCTACTCATATTAATATGCTTGTCTACTTTTTTATAATTTCTACGTGGATATATATATATATATATATATATATATATATATATATGTCTCCAGCCGTATTTATAAGCAAAATTCTCTCGTGTCATAAATATTAAGAAAATTGTTATTTTTAATAAATTACCCTTAATAATACATTAAACTTGCATTAGAACTATGTAGTCATGTAAAAAAAATAGAACAATTAATGAGGGGTGCTTTTCGAAGAATAGCCCTTTTGGTAACTTTTAGTTATATTTGAGGCCAAAAGTGTTTATTGACTTTTGCTTATATCATATATAAATACGCGTGTCTACGTTTTTATAATTTTTACGGGAACTTATATTTCTACTCATGTATTAATATGCATACCTACTTTTTTATAATTTCTATGTGGACCTTTTGTAATTTTTACATGGACCTATATTTATACTCATATTAATATGTGTGCCTACTTTTTTTATAATTTTTATGCGGATTTACATTTCTACGCATATTAATATGCGTGTATATTTTTTTTTGATAATTTTTATGATGACCTATATTTCTACTCATAATATAATAATAACTTCGCGTTTTTCACCCCAATTCACCAAAAAATCCCAATTCACAAAAAAATCCCATTTTTCATGTTTTTTTTTTCATGTTATAAAACCCAAATAAGTTTGTTTTCATGCACATAGCATATATATAAACGTAAAAGGATGGATTGATTCTCAGATTTACATCATAAACACCGAAAAAGTAAAGATTTATCATTTTTACTCAAAACTCATAAAAACACAATGTTCTTGGATCAAACATCTACAAATTCCGTTTTTACTTGTTAAATTCGTTCAAACATCATGCTAAGAGTATATTAAACATGTTATGAACATTAGAATCGATTTCCTTTAAGAAAAGTTCATCTAAACTAAAACGAAAATGGAGTGGAGAAAGTTCGGGTACGGAGAAATCGACATTCTCTCCTTTCTCGAGTCACTCACGAATATGAAATCTACTCTCTTACCTTAGATCCGACGAAAGCTCGACGATTTGCTCTTGATCCCTCTTGCTCAAGCTTGTCCTAGCTCTCCTCTTGCTCTCCCTTCTCTCTTCCTCTTTCACAATGTTGAGAAAAATGAGTTTCTCTCTCTAACAAGGCCATAAGTAGCGCCCCCCACACATGAGACAAGGCCCATTGGGCCTCAAGTCCAATTGCTCGACCCAACTTGCGTTAACTCTCACAAACTCGCGCGTTAACCTAATCTCTCGATAAATTTGGGTCGTTATAATTTCAACTGTTCCCACTGAACGTGCAACTGAAAACGGAATAATCAAACTTGCTTTTAACCCATACGGTTTTGCTGCTTATAACTTCATCACCATGGAAGCTATATATATATATATATATAAGTGATTTAGTGGCTTAAACATTTTGGCCATTGTTGGTAATATCAGGCAAAGGTACCTTGCTAACAATAAGAGTTTCCCCTTTATTATTGAAACTGAGATGAAGAAAAATATGAACAATATGAAGCTAACAATGTCATTTTTTCCCAATTCATTTTTAAATTTTTTTAAAAATTATTAGGTGGCAAAAGAAGTTGACGTGGCAGCTGAGTCACTTAAGTGACTTGCCACATTAGCATTGACTTGGTCAAAATTAACCTTTTACAAAATGTGGTAAACATAAGGGGTTATAAGTGCTATTTGAAATTATATAACTGTACAGACAAAATAAAAAAAGAGTTATGACATTATAATAAAAAGAAAAAAAGAGAGAGTTATGTAACAATTCTTTGACAATAAATTTTTTATAAACAGGAAATGATAAAAAATTACTATATTTAAATAGGTTGACTTGACTGTCCTTTATCCAACGTTTTGCAACATTATTATTCCAACATTTCAAAGTAAAATGGAATCCTACATCAATACTCTAATTTTAACCTTTTTAATTATTATTTAGATTGCCTCGGTCAGGGTTGCAGGTTAGAAACTAGATCTATAACTCAACTTTTTTGTGTTTTCAATAAATAATGTAATAAATTATTAGATTTAAAAACCTTATGCAAAGTTTTGTTAGGATTGGAAATTATGTAACTGTAGAGACAAAAAAAAGCAAGAGTTATGTAACAATTCTTTGACAATAAATTTTTTATAAATAGGAAATGGTAAAAAATTACTATATTTAAATAAATTAACTTGACTTGACTGTTCTTTATCTAACGTTACTTCCTTAGTCGTCTTAAATAGGCCATTACAACGTGTTTATTTCAACATTTCAAAGTAAAATGGGATCCTACATCAATACTCTACTTTTAACTTTTTTAATTATTTGCATTGCTTCAGTCATGGTTGCAGGTTAGAAGCTTGATCTAAAACTCAACTTTGTTGTGTTTTCAAAGAAAATACTTGCATTGTTGAATATGATTTTGATGTTCAATATGAATATGTTGTAATTTGAGTTTTTGCGGCCGTATTATTATGAAAAAGTATATAAGATGTTTGAAATATCAATCTACAATATTTAATTTTATTTCATATGGATTTTGCTATTAATTGTCACAGGAGATGTTAACTTTCCTCCGGGCAAAAAATGTTTTACTTCAAACTTTTGTCCAACTGGACCAGCTATGTGTGACCAATTTTGTAGAGTAAATTTGGCCGACAGTAAAGGTGGCTTTTGTTTGAAAGGACAAGGCGTTTGCTGTTGCAACTAGATATTTTATTGATTTTTATTTGATAATTGTAATTTCTCAATAAATTTGTAGAAATAAATTTCTACAAACACAATTTGTAAGATTTTTATAAAAGTAAGTTGAAAAATCAATATTGTCATTTCAAATCAAAATAATATTATTGATAAGTTTGAAAATTATTTGTGAAAATTTAGATTTTATTATAGTTGTTACGAATTGTATAATAATAATAAAGGTTAAATATGTTATTAGTCCCTACATTTTATCATATAGTCAAGATTAGTCCTTACTTTTTTTGTGGTGAAAAAAAGTCCTACAATTTTTTCCGTTATCAAAATTACTCCTTACCGTTTGTTTCTGCTTAGTCATCAAACGGAAAGTTGACGTGGACAGCCACGTGGACCTAATTAATTTAGTTGACATCTTATGTGGCATTTGAGTCACCTTATATTAATTT
This sequence comes from Trifolium pratense, assembly GCF_020283565.1. NCBI lineage: Eukaryota > Viridiplantae > Streptophyta > Magnoliopsida > Fabales > Fabaceae > Trifolium > Trifolium pratense. Next base: position 19,433,073 of record NC_060063.1, on the reverse strand, counting down.
TCTAATATTAATTATATTTTCTAATATTAATCTTGTTTTAATAATAACATACGAAAGAACTCTTCACCAAAAAAAAAAAACATATGAAGAACTCATCCACTTCGTTGAACTGATTTCAATCCACCACCGTCATCCACTCACCACTGTCACTGTCATCGAATTCTATCAAACTCACCTAACCACTTTCATCAACCTTACATCACCGCCATAGTCAAGATCAAAATCAACGAAGAACAATCCAACAAGGTGAAGGAGAAATAGCAAAATCAAAATTTCATCTCGGATCTGAAAAACGAAGAGCAACAAGGAGAAGGAGAAGAAAAAAAATCAAAGAAATCATCACAGATCTGTACGAAAAAAAATCAATTTGGGAAGACAAAAAGTTGAGAATAAAGGTTCCTGTCATGGTAGCCAAAGACCCAAACTGTGTGAATTATAAGAGGATTTCTGATCGTGTATAGGAGTGGCCATAGCTATGAACGAATTCCCAGTGTCAAAAACAAAAGAGACTATTGTGTCGAAAAAAACAAAAGACTGTGAACGATTAATTTTTATAAATTTTCTGGCTTGGGACCTGGGAGTGTGCTCCTCTTGAGGTTTGAGGTTCGATTCTCTCTGGAGCCAATTTAGGTGGGCTAATTTAGCTTTTTCAAAAAAAAAATTTATAAATTTTCTTTTATTTATGGTTGTTGATAAAAAAAAAATTGATTGCTTAAAATATAATTAATATAAATGCCGACTCAATTGCCACATTAGATGCCAACTCAATTAGTCAGGTCCACATGGCAGCCCACATCAGCTTTCCGTTTGGTGACTAAGCAGAAATAAGACTAATTTTGATAAAGGAAAAAAATGTAATTTTTTTTTCACCATAAAAAAAATGTAGGAGCTATTATTGACTATATGGCAAAATGTAGTGACTAAAAACATATTTAACCCTAATAATAATAATAATAATAATCTTTCTTATATATAATGGTTATAATATGCAACTAGGTTAACCCAAATTTGCATATGCAGTTTTGGAGGGAAGTTTTTCAATACCTTTATTATTAAAAAAAAATAGTGATAAACTCCAATTTAGTGTATTATATGTAGATACTTTTGTGGTATTTTAGAATAATAATTACTTATTATTATATAAATTACTAGCTTTATTTAAGTATTTATTATTACTAACTATTATTATATATACCATATATTATTAATACTAATCACTTAAATATATATTACTTAATATTATTATATTATTTATGTAGATATGAATGGCCCAAAAGAAAGGCACACGAAGGCACAATGAAAAGAAAGAAGCTTGTCCAAGTTGAAAGGAAAAAGGAATACAGCTAGCTATGAGAGATTGTTTGGCGGTCAGAGATTGAAAAAAGGAGAGTTATTGATTTTGTCTATTTTGCATCAAGTTGCAAAACAATTGGAACACATGTGCTGAAGGCGGTGATGAGAAGAAGAGAGGACTTACTGACGAAGGAATTAAACTGGAAACAGAGGCGGCACAACAAAGCTATAAATAGGGAACGCTTTCTTCTGTTCTGTAACACGGCTGAGAGAGAAAAATTGGAAAAGTTTTGGATTGAAGATTGAAACTTTGGAGCAACATATTTTCTTCATTCTAGGGTTATTTCTTACTCTTAATTTCATGAATTCAACTTCTATGTTGGTGTTCTTTTTGATTATGGATAGCTAAATACTATTATAGGGTTTATGGTAAATCTTGCAATTAAAATTCCTTTTGCTATGTCTTAGCTTATATGTTCTAGTTTCTAATTTGAATTTCGATATTTTGTTCAATTAATGTTATCCTATTGATTTTATCACATGATTAGGAATGATCAACCTATGAATGTTTACAATCAATTGATTGATCAGCGACCGTACTGCAGTTAATTGGTGGACCTATAGGATAAATGAGACTTAGATTATTGCATGACCAAACCTTAATCTTAGTCTTCCAATCATTCAACCTTTTTGTGCTTTATGCTTTTCTTAAATTTCAACTCTTTGCATGACCAAACAAAGGTTAATTTAGGAAAAAGAATATTCATCACAATGACCAAACGGATTAATAGTTTTAGTAAAGAGATTGGTAGTTGAGTTAAAATAAAGGAATTCAAATGGAACTAGATATAGGGAATCAAATATTGCAAGTGAAACCATGACCCTAGACCTCTCTCTATTGGTTTACAAACTTCACGTTTTTATTCTTGTTCTTATTCTTACTCGTCATTATTTTCTCTTTAGTTTTCATGACAATTCAACTACTCGTTAGTTTAAATAATAAATAATCTTAACTAGTTTGGTGTTTGTTAATTAATCCCTGTGGATACGATAATCTTTGATACTACTTCTGCGCTAGAGTACACTTGCTCTAAGTGTGTTTTTAACGCAACAAATAGAAATGTGTTTTATATGGGAATTGAACCCGGAATACTTGATGTAAATAAAGTCTCTCAACCACTATGGCATATAAACCAATTGTGTTTAAAATTATGTCCTCAAGGTAATAAACATTCATATTGTGGAATCAATTATCATCAATCAAATAGGAAAGTTTTCATATGACAATTAAGCATCATCACTTTTCTTTTCGCAACATTTCATAAGACAATTAAGTGGGTCGATTTTCTTTTGATAATAAAAAAATAAAATGGGAACTCTTAGTGTAACGCCCCAAAAATTAGAATTCATTTTATTTAATTATTTAGTTGTTGTGGTGTGTATTGCCGATGTTTATTTAATTATTTTTGTAATGAATAATTAAATTATTGATAAATAAAATAAAGAGGTGTTGAGAGCATAGAGGAGGGAGTATGTTAGAATAGTAGCATATATAGTTTCATGATTTTGATTCCACTCAAAAGGCTCACGCCTAGTTTCTCTGCTTTAGTGGCCTTCAATGACCAATAATTTCATTGCATTGTTGACAATTAAATGGAAATGGAAACTTAGCTCTCTCATTTGATTTGATAGTATTAATCACAATTAAGAGAAATAATTCGAAGTTATTATCATTTATATGCTATGAATGGCATTCTAATTCAAAAGACAAATTGTAACCTTCTTTGATCCCTTCCATTCCCAACTTGTGATACTTCCATTAGCTAATAGTATCACATACTAGCTATTCGATGTCTCTTAATTGTATTCTAATACTAAGCCAATGTATATTGCCACACGTATTTCAAAACTAGTCTCCTTTATTATCTCAAGTGATCATCATGCTTTATTATAAGCTTCATTCTCCTTCAGTTTGTTGGAACAAAATTGATTTAAAATTGTTGCCCCTAAATCCATTAAGATTTTGATGATAACAAAGTATTAATGTACAATTGGAGATACTAAAAATTTATTTTAAGTGTGCAGAACTTAGATGCAGACAAGCTCTGAAGACAACTCAAAAGTTAGTTCTCAGAGTTTCTCAAGACTCAGAAGATAAGAATCTTCAGAAGTTATATGCGTCAGAGGATGAAGACATCAGAACTTGTTAAAGTCTGAAGTGAATCAAACTCTGATGTATATCTTGGGTTATGTGAAGATTCGTATTTGTAGGTCAACTCTTTTACCAATGAAGAAAAGGACCTCTCAACCTTGTTCAGAACAGCTACTTACAATTTGTCTGTCCATAAGGGAGAACGTGACCTGCCTGTGTTCTTAGCTTAATAAGGAAAGTCTTCTCTACACATGGTCAAAGTTACTGAAACTCTTACTTAGTTTTAGTAATAGACAAACTGCATCAAGACAGACACTTGAAGACAAAAGGTTATCCCCATCAACGGTTATTTTGCAATGACTCTTTCTCTGTATTATATATACTTGAAGAGATGAATTGCAACACATAACAAACGCACGAATAATTCCTCATTCGCTAATACAAGCTCTCAACCTCTGAACCCGTGAATTTCACTCTTAGTCCAAATACTCTGTAGTTTTTGTATACTCACTGTATTTGATCTTAAAGGTTCTCTTAAGAGCATTTGTATTACAATCAACGAACTTTATTACTTTGTTAGATTGAGAAGTCTCTTGCTGTGTGCTTGAGCATTGTGGTGAAGTCTCTTGCTAAGTGCTTGAGCAATTGTAATCTTGTGTGATTATAGTGAAATCCCTTGGAAGTGCAAGGGGACTAGACTACTCTCGTTTTGTTAGAGGAACCAGTATAAATCTGTTGTGTGCTTTTCTCTCTCTCTGATCCTGCTATTATTATTGCTTTTATCCGCTGCGATCTTAGTTGAGTTAAGAACTTTGAAATTTTTTTAACTTAGCTAAAACACAATTCAACCCCCCTTCTTGTGTTTTCACACCTTCAATTGGTATCTAGAGCTCTGGTCTGTTACTTTCACTTAACAGTGAGACAATAAAGATCTTGTGAAAACATTATGTCTGGAGAAGAAAGTACTAGAACTGGTGCTAGTGCTGCTGGTGAAAGCAGTACTGGTAGAGCTGTCTTTGGTCATGACTATTTGAATAATGAATCATATGAACACAGTGGCAATAGAAAAGCCCTTGTATTCAATGGTGATGCTTCATTATTTGAATGGTGGAAGGAAAGACTTTACAGTAACATCACTGCTATTGATCATGAGTTATGGGATTTGGTTGAGTTGGGAGTAACTTTCGAAAACTTGAATGAACATGGAAGGTTGTCCATTGAGCATAGAAAGTTACTTACACCAGCTAACCTAAAGCTCTATACTAAGCATCACAAAGTAAAGGATATTGTTGTTGGTGCTATTAGACATGAGGATTATGTCAGGATAGAGAACAAGTCCTCTGCTAAATCAATTTTTGATTCTATGTGCGCTACTTATGATGGTAATGAGAAAGTTAAAGAGGCTAAAGCTAGTCTCTTGATAAGGCAGTATGAACTTTTCACAATGGAAAAGGATGAAGATGTTGAAACCATGTTCACAAGGTTTCAAACTCTTGTATCTGGTCTTAAGGTTCTGAAAAGAAGTTACACTACCTATGACCATGTTCAGAAGATTCTGAGAAGTCTTCCTCTTGTGTGGAGACCCAAAGTCACTGCAATTGAGGAAGCTCAAAATATCAAGAATATGAGTCTTGAGGTACTGATAAGCAATCTCAGAAGCCATGAGATGGTTCTGAATGCTGATTCAGCAGCTCAGAAGAAGTCTAAGTCTGTGGCTTTACAGTCAACTAAGACTTCTTCCAAAGCTCTTAAGACTCAGCTTCTTGATGTTGATGAAGAATCTTCTGCAGATGGTCAAGAGGATGAGATGGGAAAAGATGAGTTTGCTTTATTCACCAAGTTTCAACAGTGGAACAGATTCAACAAAAAGAATTTCAGAGGAAATAATTCAAGGAACTTTGTGAGTAAGAAGGAAGAACAAAAGAACTGCTTCAACTGTAAGAAGCCAGGACATTTCATTGCTGACTGTCCACAGATGTCTTCAAAAGACAAGAGTAAAAGGTACAATTCAAAGAAGCAACAATTTAAAAACAAGCTAAAAAAGAGTCTGATGGCTACGTTTGAAGAGCTATCATCTGAAGAGGAAGTTGAAGAGGATGAAGAAGCAAATCTAGCACTTATGGCTTCAACAGACTCAGATGTAGACTCAGATGATGAGCCAGAGTCAGACTCAGAAGTTGCTGATAAGGTATTTTCTGATTGCTCCAAAACTCAACTCATAACTGCTCTTAACAAAGTGATTGAGAAGCATCTCAAAGTGTTAAGCGAACAAAAGATTTTACAAGAAAAGCTTAATACTCTGAGTGAACAGGAAAGACATTTTCAAGGTCTGTATCAGCAAACTCTGGACAGAGTAACTGATCTTGAAAAAGGTTGTGATGTTACCCATAAACCCATTGATGAGCAGGAAATGGATCTTCAACAGTTTGTGCATCTCAACCTCGGGAAGAGCAAGGCTGCCAATTTAGTTTACAATGTCATGAGACATCGTGGAGAGGGAGTTGACTATGAATATGGTAGAACATATTCAAAGCTAAAAATTTTCCAAAAAGAGTTGGAAAATCTTTGGTCTACTATGTTGTACCCCAAAGTGAAGAGGGGAAGAACTTTGGTGTTCTGGGGAATGAGACTGATGATCTAAAAGATTTTAAAGCTGATGGCTCAGAGGAACCAAGTTCCTCAGGTTCTGAAAAGAGGATCTCAGAAGATAGAAGCTGTTCAGAGTCTGAGAATATTAAATCAGACGATCTGAACACTTCAAAATCTTTAGCCTCAACTTCTGGAACCAAGGGGACTTCAGTATCTGAAGCAAATCAGCCTAAAAACTCAAGGTTCTTTAAAAGAAAAGAGTCAAATCTCAGACCTCAGAAGCAACACAAAACTCAGGTTATTTATGATTCTAGAATCAGAAGATACAACCAGTCAGAACAATGGATTGGTGATAGATATAAATTCTGGAATCATAAACAATCTAAGTCTTGGAATAATAACAATCTTCAAACAAAACAAAATTTCAAAAAGGTTATTATTCCAAACCAAAGTCCTTTTCTAATGTTCAACAACATGGCAATCATTTAAGGACTAACAAATATGGACCCAGAAGCAAATGGGTACCAAAGACTGAAATCATGTATCATTCAGATTTGCCATCTAGGAAAGGTTATGTCTTACCTAGGATGTGGAAACAAGTTCGATGCAAAGGAAGAAAAGCATATGTCTTAGACATATGGCTTACAAGTTCTCAAGCATGCAGTCAGAACTTGAGAAAAGAAGAAGACGAGTACTGGGATGATTTTATTATTAACTGCGATGAAGAGTTTTATCGCAATGATTAAAGTTGTTTATCATACAGCTCACCACTCAAGGAGGAATCATGAATCATTCATGGTATCTGGACAGTGGATGCTCAAGGCATATGACTGGTGAAAAACAACTGTTTTCAAAGCTAACTCTTAAAGAAGGAGGTTCTGTTGGTTTTGGTGGTAACCAAAAAGGGAAAATCATAGGTACAGGTACAGTAGGTAATTCTTCTTTATCTATTAATGATGTTTGGCTTGTAGATGGACTTAAACATAACCTATTGAGTATAAGTCAATTTTGCGACAATGGTTATGTAGTTGTTTTTGATAAGGAATCATGTACTGTATCTAAACTATCTGACAAATCCATAGTATTCAAAGGAATGAGAAAGAACAATGTTTATAAAATCAATCTTTCTGACTTGAATGAACAAAAAGTGGTTTGTCTTTTGACATTGAGTGAAGAAAAATGGATCTGGCATAAGAGATTAGGCCATGCTAACTGGAGGTTAATCTCTAAGCTTAGCAAGCTTGATCTTGTCAGAGGTTTACCAAAAATTAAATATCACTCAAATACACTTTGTGGTTCATGTCAAAAAGGAAAGATCACAAAATCCTCTTTTAAACCTAAGAACATTGTCTCTACCTCAAGGCCATTGGAACTTCTTCACATTGATTTGTTTGGGCCAGTTAACACTGCCTCTATCAATGGAAAGAAATATGGATTGGTAATTGTTGATGATTACAGTAGATGGACTTGGGTGAAATTCCTAAGAACAAAAGATGAAGCTTATGATGAGTTTAGCATCTTCTGCAAACAAATTCAAAATGAAAAAGGCTACACCATTTTAAAAGTAAGAAGTGATCATGGTGGGGAATTTGAAAATGAACCTTTTGAAACCTTTTGTGAAAAATATGGCATCTTGCATGAATTCTCTTCTCCTAGAACTCCTCAACAAAATGGGGTTGTAGAAAGGAAGAATAGAACTCTACAAGAAATGGCCAGAACCATGATGCATGAAAGAAATGTAGCAAAGTTTTTATGGGCAGAAGCTGTAAACACAGCATGTTATGTTCAAAATAGAATCTATATCAGATCTAAGTTGAACAAAATAGCTTATGAGTTGTTCAAAGGAAGAAAACCTGATATTTCTTATTTTCATTAGTTTGGATGTACCTGTTACATTCTAAACAATAAGGTTCATCTAAAGAAATTTGATGCTAGAGGCTATAAGGGTATCTTTATAGGATACTCTGAACGCTCAAAAGCATACAGACTGTATATTTCTGAAACACATACTGTGGAAGAAACTATGCATGTCAAATTTGATGACAAAGAGCCTGACCAAGTGTCAGAGCTTGTGGAAGGTTTCTCTAAATTTCAAGTATCAGATGATCAGTATTCAGACATTCCAAACTACTCAAAACATCCATTTTCTGAAGAACCTCTGAACAGGATAGTTCCAACAGACTCTGAACCTCAAAGTAATGAAGCAGCTCCTAAACCAGCTGTTGATGAGTCTGAAGATGATGAACCCCCGAGGAATACTTTCAAATACAAATCATCTCATCCAGAGGAACTTATCTTAGGCAACAAAGATAGTCCAAGAAAGACAAGATCACAACTTAGAAGTGAAGAATCCTTAGTTGGACTTATCTCAATGATGGAACCTTCAAAAGTTGATGAAGCTCTGAAAGATGATGCTTGGATAGTGGCTATGCAAGAAGAGCTGAATCAATTTCAAAGAAATGATGTGTGGACTCTAATGCCCAGACCATCTCATAAGAACATTATTGGAACAAAATGGGTATTCAGAAACAAACTTAACGAGCAAGGTGAAGTGGTAAGAAACAAGGCTAGACTGGTTGCACAAGGGTATAGTCAGCAAGAGGGGATTGACTATACTGAGACTTTTGCACCAGTAGCTAGACTTGAAGCCATCAGGTTACTTCTATCTTATGCTGTTAATCATGGAATAACTTTGTATCAGATGGATGTTAAAAGTGCCTTCCTAAATGGTTTTATTTCTGAAGAAGTATATGTCAAACAACCTCCTGGTTTTGAAGATATCTCAAATCCAGAACATGTTTTTAAACTAAAGAAATCACTGTATGGTCTGAAACAAGCTCCAAGAGCTTGGTATGATAGACTCAACAATTTTCTCTTAGAAAAGGGATTTGAGAAAGGGAAGGTTGACTGTACATTATTCAGAAAAACAACTAAAGAAGACATTTTAATCATTCAAATATATGTTGATGACATTATCTTTGGTTCTACTAATGCCTCTTTGTGCAAGAATTTTTCTAAGATAATGCAGGACGAATTTGAGATGAGCATGATGGGAGATTGAAGTTCTTTCTTGGAATTCAAATTAATCAGAAGAAGGAAGGAACATATATTCATCAAACCAAATACACTAAAGAACTTCTGAAGAAATTCAACTTAGATGATTGCAAGACAATGAACACTCCCATGCACTCAACAACCAACATGAGCAAAATAGAAGATGAAGGAAAAGTAGATCAAAAGATCTACAGAGGTATGATTGGTTCTTTACTCTATCTGACAGCCTCAAGGCCTGATATTTTATTCAGTGTCTGTTTATGTGCAAGATTCCAGTCAGATCCTAGAGAATCTCATCTTACTGCTGTAAAGAGAATCTTTAGGTATCTGAAAGGAACAACTAATCTTGGATTACTTTATAAGAAATCCAATGATTATGTGTTGAATGGATTCTGTGATGCTGACTATGCTGGGGATAAAATTGAAAGAAAATCCACAAGTGGTAATTGTCAATTTGTTGGTGAAAACCTTATCTCCTGGGCTAGTAAAAGGCAAACTACCATAGCACTGTCAACAGCAGAAGCAGAATACATTTCAGCAGCTAAGTGTTGCACACAACTACTCTGGTTAAAATATCAGTTAGAAGATTATCACGTAAGCAGTCACAATATTCCTTTATATTGTGATAATACTGCAGCCATTCATTTATCTAAAAACCCTATTCTTCACTCTAGAGCCAAACATATTGAAATTAAACACCATTTTATCAGAGATTATGTTCAGAGAGGTATAATAGATATTAAGTTTGTTGATACTGAAAATCAATGGGCTGACATATTTACTAAAGCCTTACCTTTGAAAGATTTGATTTTATAAAGAAACATCTGAACATGTTTTCAATCGCTGAATAAAAATTGTTTTGGCTTCTAAGGTGTAAGAGGTTAAGTATGTCAGAACTTCTGCTCCAGATCATCTGAATACAAAAGCTCTGAAGTACTTACCTCTGATATGATCTTTTCAACTCAAAGGCTCTGGCCTATCTAAGTGGAAAACGTTTAACATTCGCTGCTGAACAGTTGTCCAATAAGATGGAAGTTACCAAATAATCTTTTACACATGGCTTATGCCTGTCAGGTAGTGGGTGGTTAATTATGATTTTTGATATTCAAACTTTTGTCAAATAAGCGTAACTTCCCAAATTTGCCATTTTTATGTTAGGTTTGTGCATTTAAATAAACTTTCACAATACACTTGCACACTTTTCACTCTCACAACCTACACTTTCATCTCTCTCTAAACCTTAAACAAAAACTTCTTTCTCTCTCGTTAGCTTTAACCAAACCTCAAACCTCAACATGTCTACTTCAAAGAATCCTATCACTATTCCTCCTTATCTACGTAAGAATCTCGAGTACACCGGGAATGAAATGGAATTTCAAGAATCTCTGCTTACACTGGTATCTGAGAAAATGGTAGATTTCAACGGTCTGAAGGCTAATAATTTTGATGTGGAACCATACTTTGTTCATCAAGGATGGAAAAGATACTTCGAGATGCTGAACGGTCCAATTTATCCAGATCTTCTTAAGCATTTTTGGATGAAAGCTAAGATCTTTGCGAAGTATGAAGCTAAGCAAGAGGAACTGCAAGCTATTGGGAAGAATCCTAGTTTGAAAGGCAAATTTAGGAAAGAAATGGGACTTATTGAATTCACTGATACTCAAATTAGGTCAAACATCTGTGGTATGAACCTAATTTATTCTAAGGTACACTTCAACGCGCTGCTTGGGTTAGACGACAAGGGTATGATACTGGATGCTTTTGAAAAGGATACAAGGTATATGGATGATCTCCTTCACATGATGTTCTTGGATATCTCTCAAAAGGGTAAAGTCAAAGGAATGACTGACGAATGCAGAGTTTTATTCAAGATTATCATATCATCTAACTGTCCAAGATTAGGTGGTACTGATATTATCTCCTGGACGCATCGTCACCTTATCTACTTTCTACTGACTGAGAAAAAGGTTAATCTGGGAGATTAACTTTTTAAACGAATTTGCGAAGCCATTCATTTCAGCAAAACTCAGAGGAGAACTTCTATTGTTCATCCTAGACTCTTGTCTGAGTTATTCTTTCAGTGTAGAATTGTTAAGCTGGTTAAGAAACGCCATCCAGAACTTGTTGCTAATGAAATAATGCCAGAAGTTCTGTCTGCCAACTTTTTGACAAAGATGCACATAATCAACACCAAGGTAGTTCAACCTCCACAGGATTTTCAAGTTCGCACTGGTGATCCCTTTTACATGAATGATTATCCAATCATTTCAGAACTTGACTGTTAGGAAGTCATTGAGAACTACTTGGAACAGCTAAGGAAGGAAGGTCATCAAGTGACAAGGGAAATGGTGCCTAAGAAACCAACTACTGATCTTCACGGTATGAGGAAAAGAGGACCAAAAAGGAAAGTTGAAACTCAGAAGGTTGAGAGCAAGCCAGATCTTCTGAAACAGAAAAAGGTCAAAGTGGAACAAGGGGCTGAACAAAGGACTAAGCAGAAACATGAAGCTCCTGCTAAGAAGGTTACTGAAGAATCATCTGTGGCTCAAAAGAGAAAATTGAAGCTAGATGATGATGCTGACTCTTAAGAGACTGATACTGATGAGCAGACAATTGCTGCTAGGCTGCAACAAAGGAGACAAGCTACTGCTCCTAAAGGTAAATCTCTTAAGATCACATCTGAAACTGATAAGGAATTAGGCTATACCAAACCCCTTCAAACTATTCACCCTGATCCCACTCAACCCATTAATATCTCATCTTCTGATAAATCAGAAGAACTTAGTTGTTCAACTGATGAGCTAATCAGGAGAGGTAAGAAAGGGGTTTCTAAACTTACCTCCACTGATAAGACTCAGTAGAAGGACAAACAAGTTCTTTCTGATGACCCCCTCTTTGAACTAGAAAAACATATTAGCCCAGACACCCTCAACACACATACTTTCACTCATGAAACCACTCAGCCACAAAAATCACCTCATAAACCCCATTCACCAGAAATACAACCTCTTACCTCCACACAAACCCAACCAGCTGACCCATCATCTGACCCACATCCAGATGAACCTAAACCAACCTCTCCAACCAAATCACCTAAACCCAGCTCTGAGCCAATAGACTCTGAACCTACTTCTGAGCCTATGGACTCTGAACCTACCCAAACCCCAAGTGTTGAACATGAATCTCCTGTACGTTTACACACTTGTGCTCCTCGTCCTCCACCTCTCACCATTGATGATCTAGTCATGTCCACTTCTGTTTTTGATGAAGCATTCTCTCGCTTCAAAGATCCAGAAGTAGATGTGGTATCTTATGTTTCAAGAAAAGATCTTCATTCCATCAAATTCATCAAAACTCCTCCTGAACTACCCAAACCATATAATGTCCCTTATACTTATTCCAAAACATCTGACCCTTCAGCTGACCCTTTTGATAGTCTATCCAATTAGTTTTACTGTGATCTTCTGAGGTTATATGAGCTCAGGAACAAGTTTCTAGTCTTTCCCTCAGATGTGGATGCTGAAATATATGCTCTTAAGGCCAAGCTAAGTGATCTTCTGGAAGTACTTGGTCAAGAGATTAAGGAAGAGATTGGACAAAGAGGAATGAAAGCTTCCAGGTTAATGATGGATGCTGTGGAAAGAGCCAGTCATAAGAGATTGACTCTTCTCAGTCATGAAGAACTAGAGTCTACAAGGTCTGAAGCTGAAGCTGCAAGAAAGGCAGAGGATGACTTGTTTCTTCAAGCTCTGAGAGGTTGCAGGGTGGAATCTGAATTGTTTAACAGACTAGAGGCTCAGCTCATTGAAACAGAGAGGATAGCTCAAGAGACGGTGTTGCTGATAGAGTATCCAGAGGATACTGTTTCTACTTCTGACAAGGGCAAAACACCTTTGGAACCAGATGTGGATGATAAGCTCAAAGTTCTTGAGGAAGCTATTGGAGCTCAGAGGTCTGACCATCAAGTACTTGCAGGAAAAGTGGAATCTTTGGATGCCAAAGTGGATGGTCTTCATGCTAAATTTGACCAAATTCTTGCCATCCTCTCCTCCTCTAAACCCTAGGGCTCTATGTCTTTGCACAATTTTCAATTTATTTCTGTTAAGTTATTTTGTTTTGATGTTAGAATTTCAAACACTTGGTTGCTTTTAATTATTTATGATCTTGTTTGATATTGTTCTTGCATGTTCTTGATTGTTTAATTTTCTTTACGCAAACGAATAATTCAACAAGTATCAACAGAAGCAGTAGAGAAACTCAGAAGTTGAAATCTAAAATTTTTTTTATTAAACATTTGGCTGAAAGTAGGGGTGATCGCGGTGCGGTTTGGTTCGGTTTTGAGCATAAAAGTCATCCTAACCGCGAGATAAAAATGCATGCGGTTCGGTTTGGTTCGGTTGATTTTTAAAAAGTCATCCAAACCAAACCAAACCAAACCAATGCGGTTTGGATCGGTTCGGTTGGTGCGGTTTAAAACATAACGATTGTACCGAACAATTTTAAGCATAAAAAAAAAATAAAAAATTGAAGTTTCAAAATAACATTGTAGTACCAACAAAAATTATTTATCCAAAATAACATTATAATAACTTACAATTTTAAATATATAAAAAAATTGAATTTTCAAAATAACATCACGGTACCGATAAAATTTGTTTATTTAAAATAACATTACAACACCAAAATAAAATTTCAGTACAAAAATTAAAAACAACTTGAAGTTCGATTAATTTGGTCGACTGACTTGGTAATTGGGCATGTACTGTATATTGGAATATAAATATATTTTCTTTTACGATATTGGAATATAAATATATAATAGTAACTTAATGCGGTTTTTGCGGTTATCCGCGGTTTTTACGGTTTTTGCGGTTTGCGGTTTTGCGGTTTGCGGTTCAGTAAGAAAGCCATCCAAATACATCCAAACCAAATGCGGTTTTTGCGGTTTTCGGTTTGGTTTGGTTCGATTTACGGTTTTACTTTTGGATTGGTTCGGATACGATCACCCCTAGCTGAAAGCCTTGATTACACTTGGAAAAGAAAAAGAAAACCTAGTTTCTACTCTGATGAAATCTCAGATTCTTCAGGTTCTGAAGATCTTTTCTCAGATTCATCTGAGGAGATTTCAATTGGGTCTTCTTCTTCTTTTTCCTCCTCGGGAACATAAGTTGCAAGGTGTCATACCCCAAATTTTGCCCGTCTTTTACTATCATATGGATTGTTTTTCGCATTTATTTTCAAATATGTGAATTAGTCAATTTGGTAGTAAAAAGAGTGTTCATAGAGTTTCAAGCGCGATGTTGTGTGTTCGAGTTCCACTAATGTCTTTTTATAAATATTTCATTTTTGTTTAAAGTTTTTTTAGTAACTTTCTTGAAAAAATCCAAAAAATATGTTTAGTATTTATTTTCTTTTATTATTATCATTATTGTTATTATTATTATTAGTAACATGAAAATCCAAAAAAATATATATAACAAAAACTAAAAAAAACAAAAGAAAAAAAGAAAGGAACATCACGATAAGAATGAAAGCTGGACACAAGAAAAGGAAGTTTTTCTCCATTCTTCATGTACATTGAAGCACATTAAAAAAGGGATGATACTGAATCAAACAAAAGTGGAAATTTCTCATTCACTCATAAAATCAAATTGAAGAGTCATAATCTCATTCCTTGAGTGATTGGTCATAGTCATAATTGTAAACTAGAATCCATTTGCTTATAAATAGCAATCATTCAACACAAAAGGGAAGAGGGATTACACGCAAAAAAAGAGGAAAAAAGAGAAAATACACACAAAAATAATAACAGCAGCAGCAGCACTGTTATTGCGCTTTCTCCACCATCCATCATTACCAACACATCAACCACCACCTTCAACACATCACTATCACCGCCAAAAACCTTCAATCATAAAAAATTCACCCTTCATAGTCACCAATCAAACAATAACAGTAGCAGAGAAATAACATAAAAGAAGCAGAACAAGAAAAAGTGAGGAGCTATATCCGCCGGATAACCACCGCACTGTCTCCGCACCGCCGTCAGACCGTTCGCGCTCTCCGCGGGATCTTCCTCTATCTTGCTGGACCTCTCTCACTCTACCGCCGTTCGTCCTGCGTTTATCTTCACTCGACGCTGGTAACCATTCTTTTTTGTTTTCACATTATTTTGCTTCCATGCTATTGTGTTGATTTGAAAATAGAGATTTTGTATTGATTGTTGTTAGTTTAATTGTGAAAACTTGATTTGGGAATTTGAAAGATAGAAGAGAGAACCGAGAGATAGAGAAGTTGAGAACAGAAAGAGAAAATTTGGGAAAAATGGTATAATCCGTGGAGTTTTATGTATATATAGGCTGTAATCCTGTGCCCGCGAGTTCACTGTACTTGCCATGCGCCTTCACTCCCTGCCCTTGCTCTCTGGTTTAGTGGCTTATCCACCCTTTATTCCTGATCCATTTTGGATTGTCTGATCAATCAGACAGTCTGTATCACCCCTGTCTTCATTGGTTTTGTGTTTCGTTTTTGGGCCCTCCTTGGTTGGGCCTGGTGCGTCTGTTGCTATACGCACCCCCAGTTCCTTTTATTTTATTTTATTTTATTTTATTTTAAATAAAATTGGATTGAAAAGGGGACCGGCGGATGTACATCCGCTCATACCTCAAATGACCGAACGCTGGCCATGCGCCTTGCCTACCGGTTGTTTGTCTTCCATAACTTAAAACCAATTTCAACTCACCAAACTTTGCTCACTTTTCGCGCTCATACGCGCACTTTTAATTATTATTATTTTTCTCAAAAATGGGTACCATCATGCAAGCGCGAGTTCGTCTTTTTTGCAATCAAACAAACTTTTTTTCGCTAAAGCGCGACAAGTAAATTTTCACAAATAAAATCAACCAACACACAAACATTTTCTACCAGAACTACGGGGTTTTGAGTTTCCCATCGCACCAGGGAATACGTAGGAGCAGGATTCAACATCTTGTCGAGCCCACTAATAAAAAAAACTAACATTTTTTCTCCACTTATAAATAATTTCGATAATTAATAAAAGCAAGCAAATAATTTAGAACACACTTTTAACCCTAAAATTAATGAGAAGGTTCCCGTTGAGTACAACGGATGTGAGGGGTGCTAATACCTTCCCCTCACTTAATCGACTCCCGAACCCGGAAATGGTTGCGACGACCATCTTCCCATTCTTTCAAGGTTTTATCGATATTTTCCTTTTCCTTTGGGAATAAATAAAGTTCGGTGGCGACTTTACTGTCTAAGCGAGCGTTTTTCGCCCGCGCATTTTTCCACCCGCTTCACAAGGTATTCAGCGTAGTCCGCATATATCTCATCCTCCTCTGACTCTGATTCAGATGAGATGATGATGATTTCAGCTTCCTGTTTTGTCTTCTCTTGCTCCTCTTGTTTCTTGTTTTCTTTCTCTCTTTCTTCCTCCTTCTTCCTTCGTGCTTCTGCAATACGAGTGCTGAATCTCTTCATCGTTCCTGATTTCTTTTCTTGGCGTTATTTCGATTGCTATTTTGTGAAGTTTCAAAGTTCGTTTGTAACGTATTTATAGCTATATTGGCGCGTTGGTTTTCTCTTTTGAAATTAATTTCACCTCTCGTAACACCCAATACTTATCTTTGACTGCCTTGGTGTTTTCACTTTTTGACTTTTTACTTTGGCTTTTTGATAATGACAAAAGGGGGAGTAGTTACGCATTAATTGATGTTTTACCAAAACCTGAAACCACGCTTAAAGTTTGTTAAAGTTTGTTACATTTATTTGTTTTCTACACTATATGCGGAGACTAAGTGTTTTACAACTGAAAATAAATTTCATAAGTAAGGATAAGTTAAGAGTGCAATCCTAAATTAACCTTATGTGACTCAGGGGGAGAGTTTGCAAACCTCTCACCCTGAAGAAAAATATGGAATTTTATTTCACTATAAAAACTACTTAATCTTATACTAAATTAAAATATCATGGATAAAACTTAAAGCTAAGGCTTTATGGAGTATCAATCTTAGGGGGAGCTTGCAAAACTCATAAACCTAAGAGAAACATGATAAGTTAATTTAACAACAATTGTCAATTAATACTTATGTTTGTCATCATCAAAAAGGGGGAGATTGTTGGAACAAAATTGATTTAAAATTGTTGCCCCTAAATCCATTAAGGTTTTGATGATAACAAAGTATTAATGTACAATTGGAGATACTAAAAATTTATTTTAAGTGTGCAGAACTTAGATGCAGACAAGCTCTGAAGACAACTCAGAAGTTAGTTCTCAGAGTTTCTCAAGACTCAGAAGATAAGAATCTTCAGAAGTTATATGCGTCAGAGGATGAATACATCAGAACTTGTTAAAGTCTGAAGTGAATCAAACTCTGATGTATATATTGGGTTATGTGAAGATTCGTATTTGAAGGTCAACTCTTTTACCAATGAAGAAAAGGACCTCTCAACCTTGATCAGAACAGCTACTTACAATTTGTCTGTCCATAAGGGAGAACGTGACCTGCCTGTGTTCTTAGCTTAATAAGAAAAGTCTTCTCTGCACATGGTCAAAGTTACTGAAACTCTTACTTAGTTTTAGTAACAGACAAACTGCATCAAGACAGACACTTGAAGACAAAAGGTTATCTCCATCAATGGTTATTTTGCAACGACTCTTTTCTGTAATATATATACTTGAAGAGATGAATTGCAACACATAACACACGCACGAACAATTCCTCATTCGCTAATACAAGCTCTCAACCTCTGAACCCGTGAATTTCACTCTTAGTCCAAATACTCTGTAGTTTTTGTATAGTCACTTTATTTGATCTTAAAGGTTCTCTTAAGAGCATTTGTATTACAATCAACGAACTTTATTTACTTTGTTAGATTGAGAAGTCTCTTGCTGTGTGCTTGAGCATTGTGGTGAAGTCTCTTGCTAAGTGCTTGAGAAATTGTAATCTTGTGTGATTATAGTGAAATCCCTTGGAAGTGCAAGGGAACTGAACTACTCTCGTTTTGTGAGAGGAACCAGTATAAATCTGTTGTGTGCTTTTCTCTCTCTCTGATCCTGTTATTATTATTGCTTTTATCCGCTGCGATCATAGTTGAGTTAAGAACTTTGAAAAAGTTTTAACTTAGCTAAAACACAATTCAACCCCCCCTTCTTATGTTTTCACACCTTCACAGTTCAATGGGAGTAAGTTCTCTTTGACGAGTGTCTTTATTCTATTTTCTATTGGTTTCATGAAAACCCCAATAATGGTCTATTTTCGTTTTTGACAAAGCTGTCACCGTTAGGCATGGCAATGGGTACCCGCAGGTACGGTTTTTACCTTCCCCGTTCCCCATACCCGAATCATTGATAAATACCCGTTCCCCGCCCATTACCCGACAGGGATGAAAAATTGAACCCAATCCCCGTCCCAAATGAGTTCGGGTATACCCAAATGGGTTCGGGTATCCCCGAACCTTGCCCTGCCCTGCTGAACCTTACCCGAACCCAAAATTTTCCCGAACACTGACATACATACAATACAAAAAATTTCAAATAATAAAGTACAAACCAAAATTTCAATGCATTAAACATACAAATGAAATGATATTCCAAAATATCAAACCAAAATTATCAAAACCATAAAATAGTACCGGTACAAACCAATATTCCAAAATACCGTCAAAACAACCACATAACCAAGAATGTTCTACATCATTGTTCACTGAAATTGCTAAAAAAACAAATAACTAAGAACCATTGTTCATTAAAAATCCTAACTCAAGTAGATAAATTATATGATCTGTGTCATTATAAATAAATAAATAGGGGTAATATAGTAATTTTATATAAACGGGCGGGTTCGGGGACGGGTTCGGGGTGGGTACCAATATCTCCGTTACCCGCCCCATCCCCGTGTTTTGAAATCGGGGAAAACCTGAACCCGAACCCAAACCCAGTCAAATCGGTTTTTCCCCGTCAAACTCGGGGTGGGTTCGGGCGGGTACCCGCGGGTACGGGTTCTGTTGCCATGCCTAGTCACCGTAGAATTTCATTTTCTCCTTCGTTCAACGTCGGATCGCATTCATTTTTGGTCAGCATGTTCACGACACACGGTTATTCATTTTCAACGGTCAGATCGTCAAAACAATGTCTAGAGTGATCGGAATCCTGGTTCTAATACTGACCACGAATTTAGAGTAAAATTGCTTGGAAGGAAAGCGCTTGAGGTAAGGGTTTTTCCCCATACATTCATGCTACATAGGGACTGTGTTATGAGATACTGGTAGAACCTTTATCTTTTAGAAGAAATTAATTAAAAAGTGATTACAAGAATTCAATCGGTTTGAATAATTCAATTGAAATACTTGCCGAATATGTTTTATATAATGGTCGTTCTTGGCTTTGATTTTAAGAGAGAGTTTGATTTAATTATTTGATTTGATAAAAAGACTATATTCAAAATATTTGATTTAAATTTCATTAAGTGGATACTTACAAGTCTGTGATTATGATGTTGTATTAATAATAAATTGCCTTTGTTACCATTGATTGCTATGGTGGTCGTTGTGTTGCTGTTTGTCGTGTTGCCGTTGTTGTTATAAGTTGTTGTTTATAAGCCGCTATTATAAGCCGTTGTTTATAAGCTGTTGTCTTTAAGCCGTTGACTATTGATGTTGTCTCGTGATTAACCCGTTGATTATTGATGTTGTTATAATGATGATGAAGTTGTTAAATGATGTTGCCTATTGACTTTGCTTACTATAACATGACATGCATTCATTCATGTGCCCAATGATGTTGCCTATAGAAGTTGTATAAATGACGTTGCTATTGGTGTTGTTCAATGAATTGAAAATAATGACGCTGATCCTCCATGATGTAAAACTGGAAATGGCGTTGATCCTCCATGATGTAAAACTGAAAATGACGTTGCTATTGGTACCACATGCATTTAGCGAGTCTAGGCGCATTGCATGCATTTTATTTATTGAAGTTGTGTCGTATTTGGATTGATGAAGTTGTGCTTTACCTATTGGGTGTGTCTCTTTGTTGTGTGTTGTTGCTACTCGTTGATGTTCCGATAGTGTGTTTCTTTATATGATTGATGACGAGTTATCCGCTTACTTTTTGGAAATAAATAATCATATATATATTTTTGAAAATCTTTTGATTGGTGAAGTGTTTTGTTATTATTTTATGACATTTTTCTTATGGTGAGTATGATTCAATTTGGATAAGGAAATTGACTCTTACATGATTATTGTTGTATGTACTAAAGATGATTTGTGACGTTGATATGTTGCTTGAAGCGTGTGCGGGGAAAAAATGGGTTTTTATAAATTGAAAACTTTATGTAACGAATAGTCCGTTGAGAAACCTATTTTATTTTAATTATTTTTGTAAATTAAATTTTTTTTTCCTAAATAATTTTCTTATTTAAAATTCGGGATGTTACAATTGGTATCAGAGCAATAATCCTCGGACAAAATAATTTTTGGGTGGGAGCGATTTTGTATGCGCGTGTCTTTCTTGATGTGTGAATGTTTTCATTTCTTGGATGTTAGTCCTACCATTCTTCTTGTCCTATTTAATTAGTGATCAAAACTTAGTTGTAATTATATGTGTAACTGATTCATTGGCTTTGCAATTTGGTGATCTAAGTGGTTGATCTTGAGATTATGATTCTTGATGTGACCTTGGTTTGAGCGATATTTTATTTGTTTACTTATTTATTTTTATTTTTTTAAAAAAAATAAAAATAAAATAACAACACGTAATTAACCTTTTGTTGTTCGTATTGGTGATAAATATGAATTGTGCTTTTGTATATCGTTAGAAGTGTGTATACAATTATAACTATGATATTAATTTGACTTTTTACTCGGTCGAAATGAGTATTCGAAAAGAAAAAAATAAATTAATAATAGTAAAATTGAATTTTGGAATATGAGTTTTGAAATTGTTTATTTGATTTTGTTGTGAACCCAGTTAGTTATAAATAAATATGATGAAAATATATACTTATATGCTTGTACATTTGATAGGTGAAATAAAAGAAGTGTGATTTTGCGACATACTTTGTTATGATGGGTGTTTCTTAGTTGATTCTTAAATGATGATTTTATGATTTCTTATGTTTGATAGAGATGACTTTGCTAGAAACTATGTTTTCATTTTTAATTTTTTTTTATTGAATAATTTTTGTAGCTTGTTACTTAAAAGAAAGTCTTATGATAAACTATAATTTAAAAACTTTATTTTTGGGTGAAATAATTGTTGAATAAATGTTGTGCTCGCTTTGAAGATAATAATTTTATGATGATAAGGATATGTGTGGTAATATAATTTGAAAAAAAAAAGATTTTAAAGAGTATTTTACCCATGATTTACCTACCGCTGTTTTGAATTTTAAACTCATGTTTTTCCACAATGGTATTTGGTGACCACGCTTTTAGTAGATAATGAACTAAGTCGTTAGAGCGTGTAATTGAGTAGGGATAGAATCAGTTAAATTATTTTATCTAATCTTCGAAATGATGATTTTTGGTAATAAAATACTTATACATGATTGAGTAAATTGGTTGTTGTCCCTGAATATTTTAAATAGTGACGGTGATGAATATTCTTGAGATTATTAATAGTGAATGAATTTTATTGGTGATGCTTTCATGAATTTAATTGGTGTTGTTATGTGAATTCTATTAATGATGAATCTTGTTGGTAATGAATTATGAATAATTTGGTGGTGAATATTGATGGTAATTAACGATGATGAGTATTGATGTTACTTTTGAATGAGAATGAACAACCTTTATAGCTTATTTTGAGGTATGAAATGTCGTTTGATTTTAGTGTTGAATCGATTTTACGAATAAACATGATGAGAAATATGATTGATTCTTGATATAAGAATGGTAATTAGCAAGTATGTTAGTATGAAGTATTCGTCTAAACTTTTATTATAAAAATGTTCCTTTATTGGTTACGAATTTTGTAGTTACTTTTTAGATCATGTAAATTAAGAAGTGTTTTCTTTATAAAATAAAAGCAATTTGATCAAATGAAGAAACTATTTTATGACATAGTTAAATGACTAATTTTCCAAGAAAATAATTTTTATAAAATGTGGTAATCATAATTTGTGAATTAGAGGTTAAATTGGTGACAATTATATATGAGTTTTGTAGGATTAGTATATTAATTTCTTTTTTTATGATGTTGTCTCACTATTATAATTTTTCTTGCTACGGTCTGTCACTAAAACATATTTTATATATAAGATGTTCCTGTTGCCTGACACTAGAAGTCCTTGGATGTGCAATTTGTTTACATCTGCTGTGTCACTAAAACTTTTATATGTGCAATTCTGTTTTTTTGTTGCTGTCACTAAAACTGTTTATAAGTGCAATGTTATTTTTGCTTTCTTCTTATAATATTGATGTTGCTTCAGTAATTTTATTTATTTACTTTGGATAGTTGTTGCATTTCTATGCCTAATTATATGTGTTGAAATCCCTCTAATTCCTTAGTGATGTTGTGTTTGAATTAATAAACTAAGATTTATGAAGTTGTAAGGTAACTAAAATAATTGTTTCTGAAATTAAATTTTGGATGGATAGATCGGAGGAAATATACTTTGTGTAAATGAGTATGAAGTGTTGTGGATAGATTTTATTTTAAGTGTGCTTTAAGGAAAAGAGTTGAAAAAAAAATGGTATAATTGTGTGTTTTGTTTCTTTTATGTGTGGTGCTTGTTATTGTGTTGCTTGATTCTTTTTGGTTATTGCCTTTGTGATTCTATTTTTGATATTATGTCGTTGGTTGCAAGTAAATGTTACATTTAGAATTGAATGATACTTTGGTAGCGAAAATGAATCATGAGGTTGTTTTATATATCCGGGTAATTTTCGAGGACGAAAATTCTATAAGTGGGGGAAAGTTGTAACGCCCCAAAAATTAGAATTCATTTTATTTAATTATTTAGTTGTTGTGGTGGGTATTGCCGATGTTTATTTAATTATTTTTGTAATGAATAATTAAATAATCGATAAATAAAATAAAGAGGTGTTGGAAGCATAGAGGAGGGAGTATGTTAGAATAGTAGCATATATAGTTTCATGATTTTGATTCCACTCAAAAGGCTCACGCCTAGTTTCTCTGCTTTAGGGTCTGTTTGGTTCAAAATAGGGGGAGGGGAGATGAGGTATTTTTATAGAGGGGAGGGGAGGGAAGGGGAGGGGAGGAAATTTTTTTAATTACATATGTGTTTGGTTCAAAAGAGGAGAGAGGAGGGGAGGTGAGGTATTTTAATTAAATATATGTTTGGTTCACAAGGGGAGGGGAGGTATTTTTAAAGCAATTTACTTTTTTACCCTTAAAATCTTATAAAACTCATATTTTTAAAACTAATATCTCTTTATTATTGCATCAAAACAAATAACACATACTTTTCAAAGAAAAAAAATATCACATACACGAAACTCACTACCACACCAAGAAATTCACTACATAGACATTAAAACCAAAACTATAAAACACGGAAGAAAATATTCAAACAGAGTACATCGTACAACTTCCAAAATATTCGTAAATGTTCAAACAAGTGTTCCAAATATTAAAAAACATATTAAAATGCAAATAAAGTATTCATAAACATCATAGCACCGTTATAGGATGATTAATCAGATGAACCAAAGACCAGTTGCATTATCACAGCTTTGCGTGCTTCAAGTGGACATTGGAAAATCATTCTAAGTTTGTTAACATCGTTCATGACAGCACAATATATCTCAGACAATGACGCTGCCTCACACCCGCAACCCCCTATTAAATTCCATGTTTCTTCACCAGAAATTGGAGGCAGATCATATTTTTGACGTTCTCTCATTATTTCATTTCCTTCTCGTAGTGCCTCAGCAACCATATTCATTGACTCTTTCATTTCAATCATTTCATTGTTTGACTCTTTATTCTTAGCCACTTTCAATTTCTTCTTTTTACTACCACTTGCTATAGGAGAAGGGTCTGATGATTGTGTTTCAGGTACAGTAAAATCAAAATGAGGAGCATCAAAACCCTCCAAATTCACCTCATTTCGAGCAACATGGCCATCAATGTCTTGAATAGTTTCAACAAAGTCTTCATCGATGACCGACGAACTTTGTTTTCTTGTCTCCTTTAAAGTCCCAGATTCATCGCCATCAGCTCGGTTTGGTCCATAAAGTGTCACCATCTTCTCATACTTTGGAAGTGGGACATTTCTCCAATATGCCGCTTTTGGTTTTGACTGAAAAATAAGTTTCACAGTAGTTATACAACTATTAATTAATAAAAATATTGCAAAATACCAGATTTATAAAACTTACCGCAATTAGAGCATCCCAAACTTCTGGCTCAGCATCCCATAATTGTGTAGTTGGATTCATAGAAAATCCACTCATACCACCTTTAAAAATGTCGTAATATTCGGTGAAGTTTTTTTTCAAAGTTTTCCAACGATTTTTTATCTTCACCTTGTCAATTTTTCCCCCAAATAATACACTGATTTCAGCTGTAATATGTTCATACGTTGTTGATGTGAAGGAACCATTAACTTTGTTACCATTTTCAAATTCATGCATGAAAACATCAACAAGAACATCGTCCATGGCTCTAGTCCAACTCAAAGTCCTAGAGTTACCGTTGTTGGTTGATAATTGCTTTTTCGATGCCATAAGCTATAAAAATGATCAATCATAATAACATAACAAAATTAAAATTTATCTTAACATGAAGTCTCAATATCATTCGCTAAACATCATAATAATAAACTCAGTACTAATTTGACAAAGAACATCAAACATCATAATAATAATAAAACATACAAGATAAACTATTTAGGCAAAAACATTATTTTCATAATTTAACCACATCTCATGTGCTACACTATTTTTTATAACCCCACCCAAAGCAACTTCGTCCCTATCACTTGTTGAAGCTTGATGATTTTCTTGAGATACATTTTGATTTGCAAGTTCAGCATCTACTTCAGCTATAAGGTCTTCATCTAGGTCTGCGCTCATTAGATAATTGTGAAGAATGAAGTAGCAAAGTTTTTCACAAGAAAGGGGGGGGGGGGGGGGGGGTTGAATTGTGAACCTTTTAAAATTTAACCTTAAGTCATAATATAAAATGTTAGTAAATAAAATAAATCTGTGCACAGTGAGATCGTTCTAAGAATGATCTGTGCAGTGTAAATCAGTAGCAGAAAATAAATGTTCAGGGAAAGAAGATAAACACAAAGAGTTATTCTGGTTCACCCATAATCTTTGGGTTACGTCCAGTCCCCACCACCTGCGAGTTTATCCACTAGAATCACTTAAAAGTTACAGATCCACAATCTACAATTCTTCTTTGATCTTGACCTAAGATCAACAACTTATCAAAGCTCCTAGAGCTTTGAACTTTCCTAGTCACCTTGACCAAAAACACTCAATCAATAGTCACGTATTGACTTGAGCAATTACAATATGAATGATTTGTTTCTAAGCTATTTTCAGACTCAATACAAAAGAGAAGCTTAGATGAAAGCACTCTAAAAGAGATTGGTACTCAGATTATGATGCAAATAGAGTGACTTCAAAAGAGCTTTGAGCTAAAGAGATTGAAAGTGTTTGTATGACTTAGATTGCTTGAAAACTTTTGCTCTTTCTCTTGGATTTGATTGCCTTTTATAGATGCTTGCTTGAGGTTGAAGCTTGGCCTTCAAGTATACCAGTTAGAGGGCAAAAAAGAGCTGTTACTCAGTGCTCCATAAGCAGCAGACAACTTCTGCATATTTGACAGGTTCTCTGTTCAGTCTTGGAACAGTCTTGATCTTCATTTTGCTTTGATCCATAAGAGCCAAATATGTGTGAGCTGTTAGCAAGTACAAATGAGTTGTTTCCTGTAACACCCAAACCCCTAACGGTTCATTTATTGAATATAAATAAATAAAACACTTAAGAAATAAAGGCGTCACACTTCATTTACGAAAACACGACACATATTTATCATGCTCGCACAGCGGAAATTAAAACCAAATATAGTTCATTGTGCATATCATACATTCACCATATTGTTCATATAATATCCTAAGGCTCCAAGCCATACCAACAACAAGGATATTATATTTACAACAAAAAGGATTAGCAAGTTCAAATATAGCCATCACGGGCATCGATACAAATTAAGCGAATATCCCGACACGGTATTACACCTAATCAGAGCAATTCTATACAACCCATCAAAAAGATATATAAATATATATCTAAAGGAGTAGTCTAAGCTAAACTCCTCACCAAAAAGTGTGCTACACTAAGCACGAGCACTCCTCTAACTCTGAGCCGGATCCTCAACCTGAGTATCTGAACCCCCAACGGTTCAGCACATAACACAAAGCATGAGAGTTGGATAACATAATCAAATATACAAGTGTAAGTAAACAATACTTAAACACTACATCATATTTCATGCATATTCATAAATCATAATATACATCGTCATATCACATTATTCATAGTGCACAAGAGATTGAAATCAATTTCATTTATAATTATCATACAATCAACACATTGAGCAAGTCTAAGCACAAATAGACAATTATCAACAATTCCAAACATAAGTGTCACATAACAATTATCACACTTAGCAAAATATGTGTCATATACCAATTATCACATAAATGCACACATATCCTAATGCATTCTAATGCTTCAACTTCATGCAATGTCACCCTAGACATATCTAATGCATATGGTACCGTTTCGTCTTTATTAGAGTATCTCACCTCTAATATTCGTCTTTATCGGATAAATATAATCTGATATCCGTCTTTATTGGAATATCCAATATACAACCATAATTCATGAATGCATGTATATAATTCATGAATTCACACTCACACAATTTAGCATTTTGCTCGTCATTTATTAAGTGAATATAATTCAACTTACGTCTTTATTAAGATACCTCTATCTTAATATACTTCCTTCATAATCATCATACCACATCAACAATAATTGCATAACAACACAATTAATCATACCATCAACATACATCGTTTATTACATACAATGTATTCACTTGCATTTTAACAAAATACCAAAAATATAAGCTAATTGTATTAATCATGCATTATCTCACAAAACAAACTCTGGAATCGGAATCTACGCGAAATACTGGGTAAAATAGGTTTCGGGTGCAAAAGCTATCAAAAAGTCAACCCTGAGGTCAACCGTTGACTTTCCAGTCTGTTGACTGCTGCACATGGCGCAGGAAGGGCTGCGCATGGTGCAGAGACCAGCAAGTTTTATCAGTGAATTGCGCATGGCGCAGGTGGGCTGCGCATGGCGCAGGACTGCTGACAGAAAGCTGCGCATGGCGCAGCAGGGCTGCGCATGGCGCAGGAGCCAGTCCAAAAAGCTGTCAAAACGCGATTTTACACTAAAAATCACTTATTTCGACCCAAAATCACTTATATGATTTCCAGAAAACATACCAAGCATAGATTATGATTATACATGCTCAAAAACACTTAAAAGCAACTTATCAACACAAGTAATCACTTATTTCATGGTTTTTGACATATTTAGATCTAAACTCATAAACATAAAGTTCTTGAGTCAAAACATCCACAAATTCGTTTTTACTCATTAAATTCGTCCATACATCATGTTGAAAGCATAATAAACATGTTATGAACCTTAGAATCGATTTCCATTAAGAAAATCCATTCAAACTAAAAGGAAAATGGGGTGGAGGAAGTTCGGGTAAGGAGAAATCGACATTCTCCCCTTCCTCGAGTCACCCACGATTATGAAACCTACTCTCATACCTGGATTCAAAGAAAAACTTGAAGATTGCTCTTGAATCCCTTCCTTTCTCTATGCCCTAGCTCCTCTTCTCTTCCTTCTCTCTAACTTTCCAAAGAACATGAGAAAATGAAATGTTTCTTTCTTCCCCTAGGCCATATGGCGCCCCCTCACAAATCCACAAGGCCCATTGGGCCTCAAGCCCATTAGCTTGGCCCAATTCGCATTAACACTCACTACTCGCTTAATAACTAAAGTATTCGATAAATAACTAAAGTTATTAACTCAATTAAAATGCCACGTCAATAAAATATTTTAACACACAAAAACTAATAATTTGAAAATTGGGTCGTTACATTTCCTGCTTCCTTCCAATGTCAGAGGTCAGATATAGCCGTTTGGAACTTCAGTAAAAGGGCTCATGACAGTTGGAAATGGTTTTGAAAAACTGTGTGCAGGACAAAAGTGTACTTGTTATGACACTTGCATTGAAGAATGTTTCTTCTCAAGTACAATACAACTCATAGTTCAAAGAGTGTTGTTGCAATCTGATTGGCCTATGATTTTCGATCAGGTGTTTTCATTGGATGATCAATACCATAAAGGATCATGAAGGATCAATGCTCATAATTCATTGCATGAATTATGACTAGGAAAGCATATACTTAAATTCCATCAAATGTTGTTGATCCCAAAAGAGATTATCTTCTGTAGAGATTTGGTCCATAAATCTATTGTAAAGTGCTTATTTGTTTTGTCCTTAGTTGACTTGAAAAACCAGAAAGCACTTATTCCAAAACGTGCTTATAATCAAAACTGCAGTCTGTGTCTGAAGAATGTTCTTAGATTGGTCTTAAAACAGCTTTGCAGGATTTTTACTTTGCAAGTGGATTGTTAGAACATCAAAAGCACTTGTTAGATAACAAAATGATCAGAATCATTTAAAATATAATTAAAGATGTTTGTAATCTTTAAAACATCAAAAGTGGATTTTGCCTCAACAAAGAATACAACATGCAAAAATAATTAATTTTTGAGCTTTGACTCCATAATTGGGCTCTGTTGAATTAGATATAATCTCAAATCTTTTTTTCAATACACCAAAGGCTCTTTCAATTGCATTGCGTAAAGATGCATGTCGGAGATTAAACAATTCTTTGTAATTTTGGGGTGGATTTTTTGCCGAATATTCTTTCAAGTGATACCGAACTCCTCTATAAGGTGTAATAAGTCCACTTGTCAGCATGAAACCAGCATCAACAAGATAATATTTTCCTATAGTAAAGGTAAATATTAAATGTGATAGTTTGAAATATATCATATAAATAATTATAGGTGTATGGTGATTCTTATATTACCTTGAGGAATTTTAAGTTTATCTTCTCGTGTTAGTGCATTCTTTATTATTCTCGAGTCAGAGGCAGAACCTTCCCATCCCGCGAGAACATAAGTGAACTTTAAATCAAAAGTACACGCTGCTAAAACATTTTGTGTTGGATAGTCTTTCCTACCACAATATCGAGGGGCATCTTTTGCAGATACTTTGACTCGTATATGTGTTCCATCTATAGCACCAAAACAATCCTGACACAATATCATTTTTTTTTATCAATATATACATATATATATATATAATTTATTCAAGTTTTGTTTATATTTTATTGTAGATAACTTATTAATAAAAAGGGTTACCTTAAAATATGGGTAGAATCTAGAGCTACTAGAAATTTCCAGAGGAACCGTTGAGCCATCAGGTTGTACAATAAATTTTTCTTCCAATTCAAGAATAGCTTTTAAAACTTGATGGAAATGACGACTAATTGTCTCGCTCGAACGCCGAAACCAAAATTTGACTTCACGATTTTTAACATTATGGGTTAATATGTAAATTGTTTTTGCAATTTGTTCTTCCACACTTGACCATCGTGTAGCCTGTAAACCCCCCTCTCTTTCTAACATATCACATAGCCTTAAAAAAGTTTGAGGGCTCATTCTCAATAGATTTCTACTAGTTTCATAGTTACTAATTCGATACATTATTTCTTCACGCACCCTTTCTCTCTCAGAGCTCATACTATAACTTAATTTTCTCTTACGAGACATCCGAACATAACAATAAACAATTGCACAAATAAGTTGAGCTACAACTCTTCGGCGCAAATCAAACCATCTGTTAATAGCAATTTCTCGTTCTTGATGATCCATCTCATTCAATAAAATATTTTTAAAAAAATAAATTTCACATATAATAGTTTAACAACACAAATTGACATTTAAAAAAATTTAAAATATTACCTCCCCTCCCCTCCAAAACCCCCGAACCAAACAGACCCTTAGTGGCCTTCAATGACCAATAATTTCATTGCATTGTTGACAATTAAATGGACATGAAAACCTAGCTCTCTCATTTGATTTGATAGTATTAATCAAAATTAAGAGAAATAATTCGGAGTTATTATCATTTATATGCTATGAATGGCATTCTAATTCAAAAGACAAATTGTAACCTTCTTTGATCCCTTCCATTCCCAACTTGTGATACTTCCATTAGCTAATAGCACTAGTGCAGAAAGGGGATTCCACTACCGGCCAAATAGGGATTCCACTACTGGCCGCGGCCGGTAGTAAACACACTCGTCGTTGTAAGTCAATACTTTCCACGACGGGTCTTTTTATACCCGTCGTGGTATGTCAGGTTTCTACTGTATTATTAATTAAATTTATGAGGATTCCACGACGGTTTTTACAAATACCGGTAGTGGTATGTATGAGATTCCACTACGGGTATTTTCAATATCCGTAGTGGTATGTATGGTTTTCATTTTTTTTTTTTAGAGTCTGGGATTCCACTACCGGTATTTGTAAATACCGGTAGTGGTATGTATAGTTTTCATTTTTTTTTTTTAGAGTCTGGGATTCCAATACCGGTATTTGTTTCATTTTTTTTTTTAGAGTCTGGGATTCCACTACCGGTATTTACAAATACCGGTAGTGGTATGTATGGTTTTCATTTTTTTTTTTTTTAGAATCTGGGATTCCACTACCGGTATTTGTAAATACCGGTAGTGGTATGTATGCTATTCCATTTTTTTTTTTAGAATTGAGGATTCCACTACGGGTAATTACAAATACCCGTAGTGGTATGTTAGTTTTCACTACTGATTGTTATAAATATCAGTAGTGGTATGTTAGTTTTTTTTTTTTTTTTTTTTCGTTTTTTTGTAGCTTCCTGTGCCTGCATATTAATATGAAAAATCAAAACTCTAGAACAGTATGCACATCCTAAAATACCAATTCCATCACCTGATAAACAGTCCTAAAATACCAATTCCTAAAATACCAATCCTAAAATACCAATTCCTAAAATACCAATTCTAAAATACCAATCCTTCATAAAATACCAATTCCATCACAAAAATACCAATTCTAATACCAATTCCTTCATAAAACCATCCTAAAATAGTCCAAAATAAACAGTCCAAAACAGTGAGATGCACATCCGAGCCAAAATACCAATTCCATCACCTGATCTGCTTCCAAGACTCAAACTAAAGCTAATAACCAATTCATCACCCTGCAGAATCTCAAATTTGACAGAAACAAAGTTCAAATAAACAAGTGTAAACTAAAATTGCTGCAATGTATTGAATAGACCAATTTGCAAAAACAAAGTTCAAATAATTAACTATTCTATAACTCACCAGATAAATCTTAACCCTCCAATAACTCCAAAAAATATGTTGACCAACGTAATCGCAATTCATACATCTCCTCAGCTGTTAACTCTTTTGGGTCATTAAATACCTACAATAAGTAAATAATAATATAAAACTATTCTTGACTCGGTTATAAAAAATTATTGATGTATAAAAAATAAAAATTATTACCTCCATCCAAGAATCAGTTATCTTAGCAGTGACAATGTCCAACATATTTTTCATTACATAGTATCCACAGTCATTTGAATTATATTGTTTCCTCGCCTACAAATTATATATAGTAACATTTGATCAAAAAATACCACACTTACTTATCAAAAAAGTAAATATATATAAAGTTAGAATACCACACTTACTTGTGGATAAAGCCATACGGTATTGTTCTTTCTATTGCCATTCGCCATTTGATCAACCGTAAAAACACTAATTCATAAGAAAAAAAAGCCGCATAAAATCATATAAAATTTGTAATAATTTATGTTTATAGTATATAACCAAAACCCCTAAAGTATAAACTTAATTACCTTGAAACAATTTTCTCCATTATTGGATTAAGTTTCCAATGTAGTGAACAAATAACAACCACGGTATTTATCTTTGGACAAAGTATTTATCTTTGAGATCTTTCATTGATACAAGGCTCTTGACATTTGACGAGTAACCATGTGGCACTTTGATACTTTGTAAACACTTGCAAAAACTTGTTTTCTCGTCTTTAGACAAAGTGTGACACGCGGGAGGCAAATATGTCTTGTCATTGATTTTTTGTGGTAATAACTCTTGTCGTATACCCATCAAATCCATATCAAGACGAGCATGTGCACCATCTTTTGTCTTGCCTTT
Source organism: Trifolium pratense (assembly GCF_020283565.1). Lineage (NCBI taxonomy): Eukaryota > Viridiplantae > Streptophyta > Magnoliopsida > Fabales > Fabaceae > Trifolium > Trifolium pratense. The sequence continues at coordinate 19,400,589 of NC_060063.1, read as the reverse complement.
AATGTCGAGAAGTGTTCCAATTACACTATCACATACATTTTTCTCCACGTGCATCACATCAATACAATGTCTTACATCAAGACTAGACCAATATGGAAGATCAAAGAACACTGACCTCTTTTTCCATATACTTTTCACAACAGGCTGCTTTTTCCTTTTGACACTTTCACTTTCGGCTTTTGGCACTTTCGCTTTTGGCACTCTCCCTTTTGGCTTTTGGCACTTTCCGAAGACAACATTAATGTCTCGTTGTCGTTCATAAACTTCCTCTCCAGTTAAGGGCGTTGGAGCAACACCATTCTCTTGGTCTCCGTCAAAAGCTTTTCGCAATCTACGATATGGATGATAACGATTTAGAAATTTTCGGTGGCCAAGATAAACAGTCTTCTTTCCATTTTTCAGTTGCTTATAACATGTTTTTTTTTCACATATGGGACACGCATTATGCCCTTTAACGGAATACCCAGACAAATTGCCGTATGCCGGAAAGTCGTTGATGGTGCAAAACAACATGGCACGCATGTTGAACTGTTCACCAGAATACGAATCAAAAACATCCACTCCTTCCTCCCACAACACTTTCAAATCATCAATTAGTGGACTTAGATAAACATCTATGTCATTTCCTGGTTGTCTTGGGCCTGAAATCATCATCGATAACATAATATATTTACGCTTCATGCACAACCAAGGAGATAGGTTGTAAATCATCAGGAGAACAGGCCATGAACTATGGTTAGTACTTTGATTACCAAACGGATTCATTCCATCAGTAGCAAGTCCAAGTCTAAGGTTTCTCGACTCTTTGCCAAAATTTGGAAACAAAGAGTCAATTTTCTTCCATTGCAATGAATCAGCTACATGGCGAATTTGGCCATCACATTTTCTCTCTTCTGCATGCCATCTAAGATTCTTTGCGTCATTTGCATTAGCAAACAATCTCTTGAACCTTGAAATTATTGGTAGGTACCATACGACTTTCGCGGGAGGACCCGTTTTGGTCACCTCATCATCACTAGAATCACCATCTTTCTTTTTGTAGCGAGACGCCTTACATGTCGGACAATGATTATAGTTTACAAACTCTTTTCGGTATAATATACAATCATTAGGGCATGCATGTATCTTTTCATACTCCAAACCCATTGGACACAATACTTTTTTCGCCTCGTAATAACGATTTGGCATTACATTACCTTCTGGAAGCATTTGTATCAACAATTCAAGCAATTCAGTGAAACTTTTGTCGGTCCACCCATTTTTTGCTTTCAAATTAAACAATTTTAACACCGCAGACAAACGGGTAAAATTTGTGCATCCCGGATACAATGGTTCATCCTTGTCACTGCATAAAGTTTCATACACATGCGCCCTCTTAAACGAATCTTCTCCAATATCACGCATCATGTCTTCCAGTCGATCATCGATATCCACACTACCACTTTCTCTATGGGACACACTTGGCGTTGCAACTACTTCACCGTGCCATATCCATTGTGTATAATTTTGACAAATCCCGTCACAAATTAGATGATTCATGATTTCTTTCTTAGTACGTTTTGGTTCTTTATTTGCACAATTTATACACGGACATAGAAAAAGTGGAGGAAATTCAGGAGGAGGACGTTCTAGTTCAGCATTACTTTCCGCAAACTGTAGAAATTCCATCACTCCATGTCTGTACTCAGTACTTAATCGATTAGCTCTCATCCAACTACGGTCCATACCTACGTTTCGAAATTTATGCATTCTAAGTTAAAGGAATGACTAGGTTGTTACTATTGCGAAACATTCTCTCGCCCTATTTTAATAAAAATTCATAGCCTATAACAGAATGACTAGATTATGCATTCTATTTTAATAAAAATTCATAGCCTATAGCTTCTATGTTTTGAAATAGAATCGGTACCTGTAGATGAGACCGTGATTGAACCTTCTAACTTCAAACAAAGATGACAACACCAAAAAAGAGCAACACCAGCCCCTGCACAGCACAAGCAACACGCAGGAGCAGCAATCACCGCCTAACGCAGGAGCAGCAATCACCGCCTAACACAGCAACCCCTGCACAGCACAAGCATTGATAATTTTATAAATATGTTTATACAACTTAGTTAATATCAAAACAAGTTGTATGTTTATACAATGGGCCATAAATATTGACCCCTGCCCATGGCCAAGTTGTATGTTTTCTTGAAGCCGAAGCTGAAGGGTATTTGCAAGAAAAAAGATCCCATCTTATAAGGCTATGTGGTGAAGCTGAAGGGTATTTGGAGAGACACTACTCAGCTATCTTAGGCTCATACCAAAACCCTCTTGACCATCTCCATATTTTCCCTTACTATTCTAACTACATCAAACTTGGTCACCTTGAGTAAGTATATTATATGGCAGAGATATTAAGCACTATTCTAACTCCATATTTTCACTCCTTAGCCAACCTTGAATATATTAAGCACTATAACTTGAGTGACTTCTATATACCTTGAATATATTAAGCACAAGGTTAACATGAGTGACTTCTATATACTTGCTTATACCTAACACCCTCATGTGCAGCAACATAACGAATTTTGAATCACACTTTGACATTAAAACATGGCTTGGTTATTTGAATTTTCTTGCCTATTTGGAGTTTAGCTTCAACAATAAAATCTGATATAATAGCAGCAAAATAGCAGCAAAACATGGCTTGGTTTAAAACATTACATATCATCTATGAAGTAAAAAATAATCAAAATAGCAGCAAAATAAATATCATAAACAGAAATGACCATATATCTTTTTACTTTTCATTAAATCTCATGCTAAAGTGACCTACACAGACCTACACAGACTTCCAAATCTCATGCAAATTTGTATTTTTATATTGACATTCTCATCATCAAGCCATCAAGCAGAAGAAGAATGAAAACCCACACAAAAAAACACAGACCCACACAGAAATGAACATCACAGACCCACGAAAACGACGTGAATGAAAACGAATGAAAACCCAAGCGAATGAAAACGAATGAACAAGAATGAAAATGAATGAAAACGAAAACGAATGAAATTTGGAGGAAGTTTGATTTATTCATACCTTTACCGAATAAAAACGAAGAAATTTGGAGGCGATTCAAGCATTCTAGGGTTTGGAGAATGAAACCGAATGAAATTGGAGAGATTGGAGAATGGAGAATGGAGAATGGAGAATGGAGAGATTGGAGAATGATTGGGAAATTGGAGTGTTTGATTTGAAGAACTTGGGACGATTTGGAAGAACTTGGGACGATTGAGAATGGAGAGTTTGCAGTGGGAGGGAGATTGAACGCGTATGAAAATTGGGAATGAAAATGACAATATGAAAAATATAATAACACTATTAGGATTCCACTACCGGTGAATCCTAGATCGGTAGTGAAAAGTGGGAATATGAAAAAAAAAATAATAACACTATTAGGATTCCACTACCGGTGAATCCTAGATCGGTAGTGGAAGATAATTAAAACAAATTTGTACGTAATTACGACATTGCCACCGTGTCTACTTTCCACTACGGATTTAGCAAAGCCGGTAGTGAAATCCCTTGTCTCTGAACTTTCCACTACCGTTTTAAAAATATCAGTAGTGGAATCCTTTGGTCAAATGTATTTCACTACTGGTATTCACATACCGGTAGTGGTATCTCCAAACCAAAAGTCATTTTTCTACTAGTGTAGTATCACATACTAGCTATTTGATGTCTCTTAATTGTATTCTAATACTAAGCCAATGTATATTGCCACACGTATTTCAAAACTAGTCTCCTTTGTCACCTCAAGTGATCATCATGCTTTATTATAAGCTTCATTCTCCTTCAGTTCAATGGGTGTAAGTTCTCTTTGATGAGTGTCTCTATTCTATTTTCTATTGGTTTCATGAAAACCCCAATAATGGTCTAATTTCGTTTTTGACAAAGCTGTCACCGTAGAATTTCATTTTCTCCTTCGTTCACCGTCGGATCACATTCATTTTTGGTCAGCATGTTCACGACACACGGTTCTTCATTTTCAACGGTCAGATCGTCAAAACAATGTCTAGAGTGATCGGAATCCTGGTTCTAATACTGACCACGAATTTAGAGTAAAATTGCTTGGAAGGAAAGCGCTTGAGGTAAGGGCTTTTTCCCCATACATTCATGCTACATAGGGACTGTGTTATGAGATAGTGATAGAACCTTTATCTTTTAGAAGAAACTAATTAAAAAGTGATTACAAGAATTCAATCGGTTTGAATAATTCAATTGAAATACTTGCCGAATACGTTTTATATAATGGTCGTTCTTGGCTTTGATTTTAAGAGAGAGTTTGACTTAATTATTTGATTTGATAAAAAGACTATATTCAAAATATTTGATTTAAATTTAATTAAGTGGATACTTACAAGTGTGTGATTATGATGTTGTATTAATAATAAATTCCCTTTGTTACCGTTGATTGCTATGGTGGTCGTTGTGTTGCCGTTTGTCGTGTTGTTGTTGTTGTTATAAGTTTTTGTTTATAAGCCGCTATTATAAGCCGTTGCTTATAAGCTGTTGTCTTTAAGCCGTTGACTATTGATGTTGTATCGTGATTAAGCCGTCGATTATTGATGTTGTTATAATGATGATGAAGTTGTTAAATGATGTTGCCTATTGACGTTGCTTACTATAAGATGACATGCATTCATTCATGTGCCCAATGACGTTGCCTATAAAAGTTGTATAAATGACGTTGCTTAATGATGTTGCTATTGGTGTTGTTCAATGAAGTTGAAAATAATGACGTTGATCCTCCATGATGTAAAACTGGAAATGACGTTGATCCTCCATGATGTAAAACTGAAAATGACGTTGTTATTGGTACCACATGCATTTAGCGAGTTTGGGCGCATTGCATGCATTTTATTTATTGAAGTTCTGTCGTATTTGGATTGATGAAGTTGTGCTTTACCTATTGGGTGTGTCTCTTTGTTGTGTGTTGTTGCTACTCGTTGATGTTCCGATAGTGTGTTTCTTTATATGATTTATGACGAGTTATCTGCCTACTTTTTGGAAATAAATAATTATATATATATTTTTGAAAATCTTTTGATTGGTGAAGTGTTTTGTTATTATTTTATGACATTTTTCTTATGGTGAGTATGATTCAATTTGGATAAGGAAATTGACCCTTACATGATTATTGTTGTAGGTACTAAAGATGATATGTGACGTTGATATGTTGCTTGAAGCGTGTGCGGGAAAAAAAAAAGGATTTTTATAAATTAAAAACTTTATGTAACGAATAGTCCGTTGAGAAACCTATTTTATTTTAATTATTTTGTAAATTAAATTTTTTTTTCCTAAATAATTTTCTTATTTAAAATTCGGATGTTACACTTAGCTATTAGAATTATTATACTTTTTTCTCAAAAAAAAAAAAGAATTATAATACTTTTATTGTATAAAAAAAAGAATTATTATAGTTTTTTTTTGGTACATGAAATTATTGGTATTAAAAAAAGGTAAATTCTTAGGTACACATATTATGTGGATATGTACCGGTACATTTGTAGATATGGATGATTCTGATTTGTTTACAAATAATATTTATGACAAATTCTATGGTACATGTGATAATTCTTAATGTACCGGTACATCAGGTAATTAAATTAATATGTAAATGAATATTTTTTAAAGGAAAAAAAAAATTTGATTTCTTATGGCCATGTCTATCATACACCTTTTTAGCATGCACCCCCTGCTACACCCCCTCTTTTTAACAGTTTTACTGTGGGCCCACCTGAATATTGAAAAATTAGAAAATTGAAAAGCTTTATGTGATTATGGTTTTGCCCTTGAAGTGTTTTTTTTTTCTACTTTCTCGTGGGCCCCACGTAATTTTTAAAGGGAGAAAATTCTGATTTTATAGGAATTGAATCCTCTCCTTCACCAAATGTCTCATTCTCTCTCCTTCTCCAAATCTTCACCATTGGATCAATCTCATGGTCAAAAATTTAAAGTAGAATTGACTAAATCCTAAATCTGAAGGAAAAAGAATTGACTCTCTTCTTCGACCCATATGCTTCTCGGTTCCGACGGTGGTGGGCGGCGAAGCGGTGGGTGACACTGCGGCTTGCGAAGAAGCGTCGTGGACGATCTTTCTATATTCTCTGGTTCTCAGTCATACATTAGCAATGTGAGATTCCATATCGTACCGAACCATTACTTGTCGATAGCGGATCTTGAGAATAGTTGTGAAGATAGTTGTGCACAGTGTGTATTTGCCATTTCCGCATATCAATCCTGTTGAGGCTGCTTATGACTCTATCTTAGGAGGTGAAGGACAAGGAGCATCGGAAGGTGCCGGAGCGGCTACTACTGTATCGGATTTCTGCCGGTCAGGCGACAGACGGAATCTGCTCTGCTCTGCTGAAGTGAAACTCTGCCATTTGTAGTTCGTTCACATTGTTATTCATTTACTGTGTATGTTGATTAGTTCTTTTTAATTCTTCAATAAAATTTTGTGGATTTTGTCGTTACAGATTTCTTGAGATTATCTTGATTTTTTCTTGACTATTATTATCATATTATAAATGTTTTCTGCGTAGCAAGTCTTTTGATCTCATTGTTGTTCTTGTTAGCATCCAAGTTGCTATTAGCAACTTACTAGAGAGATATTTAATTGTGTCATTTGTCCTGAGATATTAACTTGGTTAAATGATTTATTAACTAGTCCAATTGAACAAATCCATATTTAGAACTGTGAAATGTTAAAAATGTAATTCATCTTGAATTTGTTAGTTAGTAGTTGAATAAGAGTTAGTTACAACTAACTTGAAGTTGGTTAGTTTGTTAGAAACTAACTATGTTAGTTAGTAGTTTGTTAGGCCTAGTAGTTGAGCTTACTTGTTGTACAAGCCAACCACTATAAATGCATTAGAGTGCATTCATTTGTAAATACTTTTCATTTGGCCCAATAAGGATGAATAAAATTTTCTATTTTCCCTAAGTTTTCATAATCAGTTCTTAACCAAAATCATCAAGAAAGAGTTTCATCTTGTTCAACACAGTTTTTGCAAATTGTGTGCGTGCTCAAGCTCAAGCCTTCCTCGCCTATGAGCTTGCCTGCATCGTGCGCGCCTGTGCCTGCAAATCAAGCCTGCTGAGCCTGCAGCTTGTGCTGGTGAACCAAGCATTGTTGCTTATGCTGCGCCAACAATTGGCATCAAGAGCCTGGTTCAGTCACAGGAAACAAGAGTGAATTGTGAAGGAATCAATTGGAGAAACACTAAGTGAGCTGTGTAGATTGATTTCTTGAAGATTCAAGATGAATACTCAAGGTTTTGGTACAAACATTCTGATTCTTGATGGAAAGAATTGGGACAGATGGAGTGCAGTGATGAAATCTTTATTTGGAGCACAAGAGTGTCTTGAGGTTGTTCTAAATGGATACGATGAGTTGGGAGAAAATCCAACTAATGATCAGAGAAACACATACAAAGAAAATAAGAAGAAAGACTGTAAGGCTTTGTTCTATATCCAGCAGAATTGTGATGCACAACATTTTGAAAAGATTTCAAAATCTACTAAGTCCAAAGAAGCTTGAGATATACTTGAGGGTTACCATGATGGTGGTACCAAGGTCAAGAAGGTGAAATTGCAGGCGTTTAGAAGGCAATACGAGTCTATGGTGATGGAAGAGGATCAAAAAGTAAGTGATTTCTTCTCAAAACTACTTGCACTTGTACATCAAATGCAAAATTGTGGAGAGACTGTCACTGATGAAATGGTAGTAGAGAAAGTACTCAAATCCTTAACTCCAAACTTTGATAATGTAGTAATAGCTATAGAGTATGTGAAAGATACAGCTACTATGAAAATTGAGGAATTGCAAAGTGCTTTGGAAGCACATGAGATTAAAGTACTTAGTAGAGGTTCAGAAAAGGTGAATCAACAAGCCCTGCAAGCTCAAACCAACAAGAAAGATGATAATGGCAAGAATTATAAAAAGAAAGGGAAAGATAAACCAAAGTGGCTTAAAGATCAGAGTTCAAAAACTGATGACAAAGCTGAATCTTCTAAAGGAGGAGGTTTTGTCAAAGGTAAAAACAAGAAGAAGAACTTTGATAAAAGCAAGGTGAAATGCTACAATTGTGAGAAGCCTGGCCATTTTGCAGAAGAGTGTTGGTACAAGAAAGATCAACAAGAGGCTAATGTAGCAGAAGAAAGTGATGTCAAGTCAGTCTTGATGATGGCTACTATAGGAGATGAATGTGAGAAAAATGAAGAATGGTTTCTTGATTCAGGGTGCTCAAATCATATGACACCACATAGAGAATGGTTAACCAATTTTGATGCAAGCAAGAGGTCTAGTATAAAGCTAGCTGATGGCAGAAAACTTGCTGCTGAAGGTATTGGTAACATAGTGATCAAAAGCAAGAAGGGAGGCAAAGTGATCATCTCTGAAGTGTTATATGTCCCTGGTATGAACTGCAATCTACTCAGTTTAGGTCAATTGGTGCAAAGAGGGTTCTCTGTGAGCATGGAGGACAATGCACTGAAGCTGTTTGACAAAATGAAGAACTTGATCTTGATGTGCAGCTTGTCAAACAACAGAACCTACAAGTGTAAAATCTCAAGTGTAGATATGATGTGCATGTCTACCACAGTGATTGATGAGATTGAAGCACTTTGGCACAAAAGGTATGGACACTTGAACTATAGAAGCCTCAGTGATTTAAATTCTAAGGAATTGGTGTATGGTTTGCCTAAGTTCAAGACAAAGAAGTCCATATGTGAGATATGTGTGAAGAGTAAGCACAGTAGAAAACCTTTTGTAGCTGAGATGCCTAAGAGAGCTAGTGCTGTATTGCAAGTTATTCATAGTGACATCTGTGGTCCATTTGAAGTTGCTTCATTAGGGGGAAGCAAGTATTTCATTACATTTGTTGATGAGTACAGTAGAATGATCTGGTTATACACTTTGAAGTTAAAGAGTGAAGCTTTAGAAGTGTTTAAGAAGTTTAAAGTCTTAATTGAAAAAGAAAGTGAAAAATCAATTAAGATCTTGAGAACTGATGGTGGTGGAGAGTATACCTCGAAAGAATTTGAGAACTTCTGTACTAATCAAGGCATCACACATAAAGTTACTGCTCCATATACACCACAGCACAATGGACTAGCAGAAAGAAGGAACAGAACATTGTTAGATATGGCAAGAAGCATGATTAAGCAGAAGAATTTGCCACACAAGTTATGGGGTGAAGCAGTAAGTACTGCAGCCTACATTCTGAATAAGTGTCCTACAAAGAAACTTAAAGTTGTGCCAGAGGAAGCTTGGTGTGGGAGGAAGCCAAGTGTGAAACATCTCAAGATTTTTGGTTCATTGTGTTATAAGCATGTGCCAGATGCTAGAAGAACCAAACTTGAAGATAAAAGTGAAATAATGATACTTATAGGGTATCATCCAACTGGTGCCTACAAGCTATACAATCCAGTTACTCAGAAGGTTCACATCAGCAGAGATGTAATTGTGAATGAAGAAGAGAAGTGGAAATGGGAGAAAGAACCAGTGTATAGCAGTGAATTACAATCAACATTCATCTATCCAAGCTCAAGTGATGAATCTGATGGAAGTGATGAAGGTGAACCAGCTGTTGATGTAACACCCAAACCCATTATTTATATATTTCTACCTTAGAAAAAAAATCTTTTTCAAAATACGCAACGGAAAGTAATGTTCGATATTATAAAAGTTGTGGTTCGAGTATTACATTCTTCAATCAAAATAATACTAATGTAGTTAATTAGTAAAAATAGTGTTTATACAAAATAATCATTTCTCAAAATGTATAGTTTTACAAATAAATATCGAAAATCATAAAGACCCTATAGTCTAAATACAACCCTTTCCCGTGTCACAATCAGAGCGGAGCTTCACCGACGACTCGACATCGAATACCACAAAATCCTGTAAAATCTGGACCCCCAACGGTCCAGCACATAACACATAAAAGAGAGTTAGATAACATACTCAAAATAATACAAGTGTAAGTAAATTGTACTTAAACACTTCTTCATAAAAACATGCATAATCATACATTATACATATACATCACCATCATTCATGCATATTCATATATCATGCATATTACTTCATTTATCACATAATCAATCATCTACAATTATATACCAAACATATAGTTTCACGTCGTCTCGGACAATACCAAAACATCAACAAATACATTGTTCAGATTATGGTCATGACGGACCCTGCGTTGTTCAATTTATAGTCATGACGGACTCTGCGTTGTTCATTTTATAGTCATGACGGACTCTGCGTTGTTCATTTTATAGTCATGACGGACTCTGCTCCTCACATACGGATTAACAATCAACATTACCAAGTATGTGTCAAACATTATTTATCATAAATGCACACATAATCCCTAATGCAATCTAATGCTTCACATTCATGCTATGTCCTCTAGACACCTCTAATGCATGTGGTACCATCTTCTTTATCAGGGTATTTCACCTCCGATATCCGTCTTTATCAAACAATATAGTTCGATATCCTTCTTTATTGGACAAGCCAATATCCCTAAATATTCATGATGCATGCACTCAAAACTCATGAATATATTCATCAACAATTTTGGCATATAGCCCGTCAACAATAACGTGGAACACTATCCAACGTCCGTCTTTATTAAGATAATCAATACCTTAATATCCGTCTTTATCGAATAACATAATTCGATATACTTCTTTATTAGAATAACATACTCTAATATCCTTCTTTATTAAGTTGATTAACACCTTAATATACTTCTTTGATATTTAAACAAACATCATCAACAATCAACAACAATTATAATTCACAAATATAATCAACAATTCATCAACACATCATTCTTCATCAACAAGCATCAACAAGCATCAACAATCATCAACAATCATGTAAGAATCAGCCACTGATCGAAAATACATGCAAAGGAAGATTGCAGATGAAAAACTGGTGAAAACTGCAGTATTTACGCCCGGGGCGGAAATATTTACGCCTGGGGCGGAACTTTACGTTTGGGGCGGAAGAATTTACGTTTTAGGCGGAAAAAATACTGAAAGGCTGGCTGCTCACTGATCTGCCGTTTCAGGCGGAAATTATGGACAGCCTCTCATTGCAACGATCATAACTTGGGCTACGAAAGTCCAATGGAGACGCACATATACTCGTTGGAAAGCTAACAAACAGGGCTACAACTTTTATGTTGACCACTAAAACCAGTTCACAACGAAAAGAGGTCAAAATTGCACGTAAAGGTTCAGACCTCATAGATAACAATTTTCTACCACTACAAGAAAAATGTCACTTTGCGACACTTCAGTTGCAACAACTTGACCATAACCGTCGCAATGTGTTAATTTTAAAATTTTTGCAACGGTTTATGCGACAGTTATGTCAACCGTCGCAGTATTTTGGCTTTTTAAAGTGGCAATACCTCTTTTCAATTAGCGCCCATTGAAAATTTTATCAAAAAAAAAAACACACTCACTTAATACCCAAAATAAAAAAACAAAAACACACACACAAAAGTGAAAAAACACATTTCATTGAGAAATCCCTAAATCCCAAAACACTCTTTCATCGCCACCACAGTCACACTCCGGCGCAACTTTCTTCATCGTTCCCTTCAAGAAAAGTGAATGGGTTCATCGTTCTCTCCAATCGTTTGTATCAAAACTCACTCTCCAATCTTTCACCTTAAATCCCTTAATCACTCTCTCCAATCGATCTCTTTACTGTTCCCGTCGAGAGAAGTAAGATTTGTGTTGAGCATAAAGAAGAAGTGAGAATCCTTAGGCCGCCGACCCTCTGACCGCCTCTATACCGAACCTCCACCTCATACTCCGGCGCTCTGCCGTTCTTTCAAAGCTCGACTGCTCTGTCTACCCGTCGTTGCTTCTCGTTCCATTGTTCTGTCATCTGCTTCCACTGTTCGTTGTTGATAAAAGTATGTATAAATCAAACTTCCAAGATGTAGATTCTCCATACTTTTTTTTCAATTTTTTAGTTTAATGCTTAGGGTTAGAGTTAACCATTCTTAGTTTTAATTGTATATATGCTATGTGTGTATATTTGCCACTTTTATTTTAGATTGAAGATTTTCGCTAAATGCTTGTAAAATTATTCCCTTTAATACTTTTTCAAACTCAAATTTAGCCACAAGCTTCCTTTATAATAAGTTAGTCACAACTCAACTCAAATTATTATCTGGGACCACGTGTTAGTGTTGTGTTCGTGTCCGTTGTTTGATTTTGTGTAGTTGATTGGTAGTGCATGTTTGGATTCAAGATACTAACATACTAACATTTTATATTTTAATAAGTTAGGTTCTGGAAAAACCTTTAGAAAACTAATATGATGAAACCATAAACTTGACTAATCTCTTATTGTAATCCCACAAGACTTATGTTCAAAATTGTGATGGTAAATTTCAAACTTTGTTTTAACAAGTTTTGCTTGCTGCATCTGTTGTAGTTTTAGAGCTAGTGGGGAGTTTTGTTCAGTGTAGCGAGACTGTGTTTAGCTGTTGTGGTCAAATCAATTCGAGTCAAATAATAATATTAACTAAAGCTATGCTATTTTTATTGTGATGATTAAATGTGCAAGTGCTTAGAAACTATGAACTACATGTACATCCCTTATAAATATTAACTAAAGCTATGCTATTTTTATTTGTATGATTAAAATGCATCTTGTTTGTTTAATTATCTCAGTTAGGGAGTTTGTTTCTTACTTCCCTGAGAGACACAATGAATCTTTAGAGAATGATTATAGGGATTCTCTTTCCTTTTTTATTGTGGAGGGATTATCTTCCTCAGGGATTGATTCATCATCAATGCAATAAAGTACCAACTACCAACACATGACATTGTTTTTATACTTATCCTAATTCTTTTTCTCAATGTAGTGAAAATGGCGACTTCACCATATGAGGAGCCACGGAGCAAAATAATAGAAGAGAATGCTAAAAGGATGGAATCATCCTTATGAGTTTATACAAATGCATTTTTATCATACAAATGCATTTTTCTTATGGGTGTATCATAATTTTGATTTCTTGTCTCTTGAAACTAAGTTGATTGCAAGTACTCAAATTATGTACTTTGGATGCTGAAATTGGTCCTACCTTATTTGACTGAATTTTTTATTGTGGTCTGTTAGGATTTGGCATTTGATTACTTGTCTCTTTCTGTCCTGCTGGGAGATAACTTCTACAACTACAATTTTGGAGATCTACTTGCCCACCCTGTTGTGAGTATCTGCTGATTATTTTTTTTTGGAATGTCTCCTCTTTCAAGTTTTCTCGACTCCATTCATCTATTTAAGTTACTATATACTTATGCAGGTATGAGCTAAAGTTATCAATCTAGTCTTGTTCTAGTTACACTAAACATGTCATTGAACTTGTATTTTTTATAATTTCTTGATTTTCTTGTCAGCCTATTAGACCATTCACTTGGCAAGGAGGTCATTGAACTTATATAGTTTTACTGTGCTTATTTTATTGAAAATCATAACCCGTTTCCATGTTCATATTTGAAGGTAGGGAATCCTCTTATGGAGTTAAATATGCTCTCAATTCAAGAGCAGAGTTCTTATGGTTCCATGGACTGATTTCAAATTCTTCTTTCAAGTGTTAAGGTGTGTACATTACTTTGTAAGCGTTTAACAGAACTTTCATGTTTATCAAACTTTATTGTGAGAATCCTTTATTTACAAATAGTGAGATAGTACTAATTTCTCAGTCTATCAAATTGTTAAATGACAAAGGTCAAATAGTTCTGATAATTGCAGAGTATATCGCTGTCCCATTTTTTATCAAGCCTACTTTTGTTAATTTTGTTCTACCATCTAAGAAGAATTTTGCAGAGTATATGTAGTGGTTTACTTTCTTCATTCTCAACATGAATTCTATTATAGGGTAAATATTAACTTTGAGTTGTTTTGGACCTTGATTTTAATGTGAAGGATGAGAAGCCAACCAACTGGTTGTTTGCAGAATCTGTTCAGATGAAGGGGAAACCAATCACACATAAGACAAATTGTTATGGTTAGATAAAATTTGTAAATTTCCATCTCCTTTTAACACTTACATTAAATAATGCTCTATTACTTCCATCTCATTTTAATATTTCTCTAATAGTAGTGATACTAGTATATCCTCTTATAGTATGATTCTAGCTCTTTGTATATTATGATTGACCTTTTCATCTCTTTCTTATTAATTCCACTTAATTGTTTCTTTACTACACTATGGTGATTTATTTTCTGTTACTTATAGTATGTTATTGATGTTGCTGCTGCATAAGTTTCTGGTTTGTGTGCTTCTCACTATGTTTTTGGTTGCTTCGTAGTTCTGTTTTTGAAGTCTGAATGCGAACCCTCTGCGAGACCACCGTGAGGCAACGCGAAAGTTGTTTGCTACCACACCATCACTATCTTCAATCAATGGCTCCAGTTGCAGTGGGAGATGTGATTCTAGACGGAGCTTAATTTTGTTGCCCTTATTTATTGTCATTTGTGTGTGTGCTATAGGTCCGGGGTTTTTGATGATTGAGTCCATTCGCTTTTTTAAGTATCCTAATAGTTATGTTTCTTCAGGTAACCAAATAAGAAGAGTCAAGAGATGGTAGCACTAATTAAGGATTATGAAGCAACATCATTTACTAGGGAATGTTTAGATATTTTAAGAACTTATTTTGCCATAATGTTTTGTATGTTTAACCACTATACTAATGTTTATGTTTTAGTTTTTCAATGTTTGAACTACATTGATTTTTTTTCGTTGGGAACTTCAAGTACTTTAATTAATTTTTTGATGTATGGATGTTGTCACTACTGAATGAATTATATAAATGAGATTAGTTATTTATATTTGTGAATTTTAATTTCATTACTCTTGTATGGATATGTATTTGTTATTTAATAAGCCACTAAAATGTTTTAAATTATTATATTTTTTTTAAAAAAATAAAACAGTTTGCGACGGTTTTGAAACCGTTGCAAGTTCTGCTACTAAATTCAGTCTTACTGGGAAAAAACATTGCGACGGTTTGACACTATTGTAACGACGGTTTTCAAAACTGTTGCAAAGTTCTCTTGCGACACACAAATCAGCAACGGTTCGCTAACCGTCGCAGATGTACAATTGCGACAGTTTCAACCGTTGCAAACTGCAATTTTGCCTGTCGCAAAGTACCTTTTTTCTTGTAGTGTACATTTCTCATTTCAAACTCTAAACTCTCAAGATTCTCATATAAACCATTTTTCATGTTATAAACCCCAAATAAGTTCATATTCAAGTGCAACAAGCATATCTAAACACAAAAGGACAGTTCATTTCTCAGATCTACGCCATAAACATCGAAAAAGTAAAGATTGACACTTTTTCATCAAAACTCTCAAGAACACAAGTTCTTGAGTTTAATCTGTTATAAAACTCGTTTTTAACCATTAAATCCGTTCATTAATCATGTTACAAGCATGTTAAACATATCAAGAACCTTAGGAACGATTTCCATCAAGAAAATCCGTTCTAAGCTAAAACGAAAATGGGGTGGAGGAAGTTCGGGTGAGGAGAAATCGACATTCTCCCCTTCCTCGAGTCACCCACGAATATGAAATCTACTCTCTTACCTGGATTCGAAGAAAACACGACGAAGATCTCGAATCCCTAGCTCTCCCCTTGCTCTAGCTCCCAAGATCTCCTCTTCTCCTCTCAAGAACACAAGAACCATGAGAAATGAATTTCTCTCTCTCTTCCTTGCCCTTAATGGGCGCCCCCTCACACACACTCAAGGCCCATTGGGCCTCAAGCCCAATTGGCTTGGCCCAATAACGCGTTAACTCACTCTACTCGCTTAATAACTAAAGTATTCGATAAATAACTCAAGTTATTAACTTAATTAAAATGCCACGTTAAATAAAATATTTTAACACATAAAAATAATAATATGAAAATTGGGTCGTTACAACTCTCCCCCACTTAAAAGATTTTCGCCCTCGAAAATTACGCTACTAAAACAACTCTGGATAACTCCTGTATCCGACCCTCCAATGAAACGTTCAAAACACTGCACATTACCAAGTTTGACAAAATTAATTTATCCCATCCAACACAATTTTTGTCCATTTATCAACAAGAGATCAAGGACGGCCAGTTCCTCAATTTGTCGATAAATATTCAACAATCATGATATCGGCATAAACCATTCTTATCAAACCGCTAAAACGTCCACTCCGCACGAAACATCCATAGATTCATATTCTACGGTACTCACAACTCTACCCCAAAACAGGTATAACCAATCGAACTCTCTGAAAGATACTTCCGTGGAATACTTCCACAACTCCATAATTCTCTGATTCCCTCATGAATCACTTAACCGTGTTACATCACTTATTCATATTCGAATCTTATTCCAACTTATCACTTGATAGTTCAATTCCAACAATCACTTGATGACCAACATTCTCAAACTCCATTGACACATGCTAAAAACTACCGTCTCTAACCGTCAAATTTCTTTTCTCACATATCTCCAATCATTGAGTCGAATCCCAACACGACTATTCTATTCCCAAGTAATCTCTTAACCAACCTTTGCATTCCTTAACGCAAACATTCTCCAATACCACTTCTCCTTAATCCCTTAGCAATTCGCTACTTCAAAATTAGGCTACCGCCTAAAATTGGTTCTCCAAACAATCATAACCTCTATCTCGTTGATTCCAAACGACATCTTCAATTTGCCCATAATTCATCTATCGATGTTCCTCATCATCTTGTATTGCAACAAGCATACTCTTCTCCGTTTATTCACTCATCGAATTAAATCCACAAAGCTCCAAATATTCGCCATACGATCTAATCCCATCCATTAAATTCTAATCAACCTTTGTCTTAGTATTCTTACTCATGACTCCTTGTAATCCCAATATGACATCTCTAGAAAATTTCCAAAATTCTCGTCCAAATACATTTTAAGTTATGCACCAAGTCACTACCAAATGCTCTCTGACACTAACCTTAGGCATCACCTTCAACTCCTTACTATATGTGCTCAAACACAACATCTACTCATATGTGCGGTAATCCTTTTTGCAAACTCTCACCTAACACAAGTCACTTCCAACATGACCTCCTATTACTCACTCTCAACACGTTCTCCAACGGCTAACTTTCTTTTATTCTTCATCATTCAAAAATAATACCTCTCTTTTAGCTTCATCTCCACTTCTAGGATCTCATTCAACTTCGACACAAATTGCCCTGTCATTATCCAAATCCAATTACCCTTTCTTCGGCAAGCCTCTCACAAAATCTTTCGAATTGTTATCCTACTTCCATCTTCGAATAAACTCGACTACTCATACAATCCTCACTTCCAGCGATTCAACAAACATACCAATCCTATTATGATATTTCTCAATTCCATTCTCATTTACTTTAAAACCTACTTCCCTTCATCGATTAATTAACACCAACGGTTCGCTAATCTTCACATCTCTTTCTCTAAGCTTCTCAAATCTCCTTCGAAAGTCACTCCACACACTAGACTTAGAACTCCAAATTGTTCAACCAATTCATCCTACTACCATATGCACGACTCACATAAAGCTTCTTACTCAAGAATCCGGTACAACATCCGATCCACTTGGATGACAACTTACTTCAAAATCATCACCTCTTCAAGAATCTTAATCACTCCCTCTTCCTCATATTCGACTCCTTTCGATCAAACATGTACTTCAACTTTGGTCCACAAAACACGCCTCCATACTTTTAGTGCAACACACGATCTCCAACCGTTCTGAATACTCTTCATCTCACTTAACCAATCTCACTAACGCCCCACGATGAAACACTTGGTCCGACAACTTCTCTTCTAGTAGTTTCTCACAACTTGTTGCGCCCATTCATTCCACTTTGAACAACGTCGCCAATTCCTGAATATTCCGCTTCAAGAACATCTCTACTCATCTCATCTTCTCACGTTCGAAACATCTCGGAGGGATATAACCTTCTCCCCCACTTATCTCAAACTCACTCCTACTCTTCCACTAGAACTTCCAGTGCTCACACCTAACTGTTCTATCGTCTCTAAACATATTCTTCCCAAAAGAAGAAACTAGTATCGACATCGTTTACACGCATGTCGCATACAGGGGAAAAAACCTAACCCACGATACCTAAACACTAACACAAATTCATGCAAGCATTCAAGCAACCTATACTTCCCTCACTTCTCAAAGTTAGGAAATCAAAACAACACAAGAAAAATGAACATTGCATAGCAATAATTCATACTCACATTCAATCAACTCAGAACAAGACATCAACAAAACAAATTTCTTGTCTGACTCCCTCGCTTAGCAAAAGCTAGCGAGCTCCCGGCGAGACAAGTCAAAAACATTCACAGGATTTAGCAAGACTTAGCGAGACTCAGCGAGGTTCATTCTTCGCCTAGCGAGCACATCCAAAACTCTGGGTGCTCTGCTACGGTTTTGAACTTACGCTCACTAAACTCTCGTTTTCTCGACTCACTAATCCACAAAATCCAAAACATCAAGCATATAACATCATTATATACTTGAAAGTACAAATTAGAATCATGCATCACAATTACAACCTAGAATTATGAGATCTTCATGTTTTTACTCATAAAACGCATAGCAATTCAAATGCCTAGTAATCATCTAGCACATGTTATAAACAAACATATAACAAACACATATCAGGACACATTAATATCCTACTCTTCTCACCATTTTGAAAATTAATTTTCACTCACTCAAAAGAAAATAACTCTATATTTTCACCAAAATCTTCAAGAAATAATATTAGTTTTTAAAATTATTTCAAATCATTACCACATGCAGTTTTATATCATGCCGGATCGTCACATGCAGTTTTACATCATGCCGGATCATCACATACAGTTTTACATCATGCCGGATCATCAACAATTAGCAAATAAGCATCAATCAACCAAGTTTAAACTACACAAAGGTTAAACACTAAGCATATACAACTATTATAAACATAGAAGTATAATACTCACACATCTACTCACAAGAAGAATGGATAATCTAATCCAATTCACATCACTCATAGTCCCTTAAACGAACAACATGAATGATTTCACAAAACAAACAACACAAAATTGTTAGACAAACACGACTGACACACTACACTCACTTGGTCTGACTGCACAGACCTGCTCTGATCGACACATAACCCACACAGTCCGAAGACGACCTGCTCTGATACCAATTGTAACACCCAAACCCATTATTTATATATTTCTACCTTAGAAAAAAAATCTTTTTCAAAATACGCAACGGAAAGTAATGTTCGATATTATAAAAGTTGTGGTTCGAGTATTACATTCTTCAATCAAAATAATACTAATGTAGTTAATTAGTAAAAATAGTGTTTATACAAAATAATCATTTCTCAAAATGTATAGTTTTACAAATAAATATCGAAAATCATAAAGACCCTATAGTCTAAATACAACCCTTTCCCGTGTCACAATCAGAGCGGAGCTTCACCGACGACTCGACATCGAATACCACAAAATCCTGTAAAATCTGGACCCCCAACGGTCCAGCACATAACACATAAAAGAGAGTTAGATAACATACTCAAAATAATACAAGTGTAAGTAAATTGTACTTAAACACTTCTTCATAAAAACATGCATAATCATACATTATACATATACATCACCATCATTCATGCATATTCATATATCATGCATATTACTTCATTTATCACATAATCAATCATCTACAATTATATACCAAACATATAGTTTCACGTCGTCTCGGACAATACCAAAACATCAACAAATACATTGTTCAGATTATGGTCATGACGGACCCTGCGTTGTTCAATTTATAGTCATGACGGACTCTGCGTTGTTCATTTTATAGTCATGACGGACTCTGCGTTGTTCATTTTATAGTCATGACGGACTCTGCTCCTCACATACGGATTAACAATCAACATTACCAAGTATGTGTCAAACATTATTTATCATAAATGCACACATAATCCCTAATGCAATCTAATGCTTCACATTCATGCTATGTCCTCTAGACACCTCTAATGCATGTGGTACCATCTTCTTTATCAGGGTATTTCACCTCCGATATCCGTCTTTATCAAACAATATAGTTCGATATCCTTCTTTATTGGACAAGCCAATATCCCTAAATATTCATGATGCATGCACTCAAAACTCATGAATATATTCATCAACAATTTTGGCATATAGCCCGTCAACAATAACGTGGAACACTATCCAACGTCCGTCTTTATTAAGATAATCAATACCTTAATATCCGTCTTTATCGAATAACATAATTCGATATACTTCTTTATTAGAATAACATACTCTAATATCCTTCTTTATTAAGTTGATTAACACCTTAATATACTTCTTTGATATTTAAACAAACATCATCAACAATCAACAACAATTATAATTCACAAATATAATCAACAATTCATCAACACATCATTCTTCATCAACAAGCATCAACAAGCATCAACAATCATCAACAATCATGTAAGAATCAGCCACTGATCGAAAATACATGCAAAGGAAGATTGCAGATGAAAAACTGGTGAAAACTGCAGTATTTACGCCCGGGGCGGAAATATTTACGCCTGGGGCGGAACTTTACGTTTGGGGCGGAAGAATTTACGTTTTAGGCGGAAAAAATACTGAAAGGCTGGCTGCTCACTGATCTGCCGTTTCAGGCGGAAATTATGGACAGCCTCTCATTGCAACGATCATAACTTGGGCTACGAAAGTCCAATGGAGACGCACATATACTCGTTGGAAAGCTAAAAAACAGGGCTACAACTTTTATGTTGACCACTAAAACCAGTTCACAACGAAAAGAGGTCAAAATTGCACGTAAAGGTTCAGACCTCATAGATAACAATTTTCTACATTTCTCATTTCAAACTCTAAACTCTCAAGATTCTCATATAAACCATTTTTCATGTTATAAACCCCAAATAAGTTCATATTCAAGTGCAACAAGCATATCTAAACACAAAAGGACAGTTCATTTCTCAGATCTACGCCATAAACATCGAAAAAGTAAAGATTGACACTTTTTCATCAAAACTCTCAAGAACACAAGTTCTTGAGTTTAATCTGTTATAAAACTCGTTTTTAACCATTAAATCCGTTCATTAATCATGTTACAAGCATGTTAAACATATCAAGAACCTTAGGAACGATTTCCATCAAGAAAATCCGTTCTAAGCTAAAACGAAAATGGGGTGGAGGAAGTTCGGGTGAGGAGAAATCGACATTCTCCCCTTCCTCGAGTCACCCACGAATATGAAATCTACTCTCTTACCTGGATTCGAAGAAAACACGACGAAGATCTCGAATCCCTAGCTCTCCCCTTGCTCTAGCTCCCAAGATCTCCTCTTCTCCTCTCAAGAACACAAGAACCATGAGAAATGAATTTCTCTCTCTCTTCCTTGCCCTTAATGGGCGCCCCCTCACACACACTCAAGGCCCATTGGGCCTCAAGCCCAATTGGCTTGGCCCAATAACGCGTTAACTCACTCTACTCGCTTAATAACTAAAGTATTCGATAAATAACTCAAGTTATTAACTTAATTAAAATGCCACGTTAAATAAAATATTTTAACACATAAAAATAATAATATGAAAATTGGGTCGTTACAGTTGACATTACTCAGAATCAAGGTACAGAAAGTGATGGTAATATGAATCTATCAAGTGATGATGATGATAGAATTCATATGATTGCAAGAACTCAGAGAACCAAACGTGTACCAGCTAGATTGAATGACTGTGAAGTTACTCAAGACAATGCAGTGAATGATGAGGGTGATCTCATTCACTTTGCATTACTAGCTGATTCTGAACCACTGAATTACAGAGATGCTTTGAAAAGCAATGTGTGGAAGAAGGCTATGGAAGAAGAGCTTAAGTCAATTGAGAAAAATCAGACTTGGAAGCTAGTTGCCTTGCCAGACAAGAAAAAGAAAATTGATGTGAAATGGGTGTTCAAAGTGAAATTGAACCCCGATGGCACAATTTCAAAGCATAAAGCAAGGTTAGTTGCTAGAGGGTTCTTACAGAAGCATGGAATTGACTACAATGAGGACTTTGCACCAGTTGCTAGAATTGAAACTGTAAGGTTGGTTGTAGCATTGGCTTGTAAGAGCAAATGGAGCCTGTACCATCTGGATGTGAAGTCAGCATTTATGAATGGTCCACTTGATGAGGAGGTATATGTGTCACAGCCTCCAGGTTTTGAAATAAAAGGGAAAGAAGCAATGGTGTATAAGCTGTATAAGGCACTATATGGCTTGAAACAGGCTCCTCGAGCATGGAACAAGAGGATTGATGACTTTCTGATTCAGATAGGGTTTAAAAAATGTGCAGCTGAGTTTGGTGTATATGTACATTGCCCTAAAGATGAAGATATTGTCATAATCTGCTTGTATGTTGATGATTTGCTCATAACTGGAAGTAAAATTGCAGAAATTGCAAAAGTGAAAGATAAGCTCAAAAGTGAATTTGAAATGTCTGATCTTGGTGAACTTTCATTCTTTCTGGGAATGGAATTTATGAGAAGAGAAGATGGTATAGTAATGCACCAGCAGAAGTACGCTGGTGAATTACTTGAAAAATTTGAAATGAAAAGCTGCAATTCATTATCAAATCCATGAGAGACAAATACAAAATTTGATGAGTGCTTAGATGAAGAGAAGGTTGATCCAACTGTGTTTAGGCAAATAGTTGGCTCATTGAGGTATGTGTGCAACAGTAGGCCTGATATATGCTATGCTGTAAGTGTTATCAGCAGGTTTATGCATGATCCAAGGAAGCCTCACATGATAGTTGCTAAGAGGATCCTCAGATACCTTAAAGGTACTCTGGAACTTGGTTTGTTATTCCCTATTGGTACAAACAGTGCAGGGAGTACTTTGATAGGGTATTCTGATAGTGACTGGTGTGGAGACATAACTGATAGGAGGAGCACATCAGGTTATGTTTTCAAGTTCAACAATGCTGCAATATCTTGGTGTACAAAGAAACAAGCTGTGACTGCTCCACTAGTAGAAAAATGACATATTACATAAGCATTTTACATCTGTGGAACATATGCCAGATGTGAAAAGCTATATGGAGTAGTCTTTTCATCTGGTTCCAATATCCACAGAGGTGAAAAATATATAGACAAAACTTTTTACATCTGGTTTCAATGTGCCAGAAGCATAACTGAACGCGGTGGCAATCCTGTAATTACGACGAAAATTATCTAAAATATATATATCTGGCCATATATAGCCACAGATGTAAAAAGTCAAGTTGAATAAAAAAAAAAAAAATGGAACCAATAGGTGAATAGATAGACACTAAGTAAAACCAACGCAATCTTATCTCTTCTTCTCTGACCCAAACACCAAACACTCAGCAACCCAGCAACCCCAAATCAACGTTAACATACCACCCTCGATCTACTGCCGAAATCGATTGAACCCAGCAACCCCAAATCAACTCTCGGCCGTCTTCTCCAAGCACCGCCTTCTCTCAGCCGTCCTCTCCCTCTCACTCTCAGTCGTCCTCTCTCTCTCACTCGTAATCTCGAACCCTAGCTCCAAATCGAAGCTTCTCTCTTGAACCCTAGCTCCAAATCGAAGTTATAAGGGAAACGCATCATCGCAACCGTACGTCGACTCATCCTTCAACCGCGACAATCCCAAATCCGTCTATTCAACTCTCAAATACATCTCCGTTCTTGACCGGTCAGTTCCATTTTCAACTCCAATTTTTCAATTTCCTTTCTCTCTCTCTACTGCAATAGATTTAGGTTTTTTTTCTCTGCTTGTATTATTTTTTGTTATTGTTATTTTCACATTTTTTTAATTTCATTTAAAGTATTTTTTTAATTTCATTTAAAGTTTCGGTGATTTTTTGTCTGGTATATATGGTGGAAATCTGTTGTTGTTCATAATTTGTGTGGTATATAATGATTTTCAGTGATTTTTTTGTCTGGTATATAGTGGTAAAGTTTAAGTGATTAATTTGAAATCCGATTCATTTAAAGATAATGATCGTAGTCCATCTCCACCCCCACTTCATGAGAGCTGGAAGAGGGCACGACAAACAAAAGATGGTTCGTACGCATCAACAACGGCTACACAAGCTGTTGCCGAGAAAATTGTAAGTAAACTTTTGATAAACTTCTGTGTTGAAAGTAACCTAAATAAGCTCATCTGGAAAGCCTTCGATTCCTATTTCACTTGTGAAGTCTGGCATGATGTTGGCACCAGTTCGGCCAACGTCGCTAGATGATGTGGTAAAAGTGGTTCGTACGCATCAACAACGGCTACACAAGCTGTTGCCGAGAAAATTGTAAGTAAACTTTTGATAAACTTCTGTGTTGAAAGTAACCTAAATAAGCTCATCTGGAAAGCCTTCGATTCCTATTTCACTTGTGAAGTCTGGCATGATGTTGGCACCAGTTCGGCCAACGTCGCTAGATGATGTGGTAAAAGTGGTTAAAGCGGCAAATAAGTGGCCGCCTTTTGCGGTGTCGGTGAGAGGACACAGACACTCGATAAACGGACAAGCAGATACAAGGATGAAATGTGTGGTGGTTGAAATGGGAAAGGGAATTAAGGGTCCTAAGGTTTGGGAGAAAGAAATGTATGTGGATGTTTGGGGTGGTGAATTGTGGATAGATGTGTTGAAAGCAACAATGGAGTATGGGTTAGCACCTATGTCTTGGACTGATTACTTGTATTTGTCTGTGGGTGGTACCTTATCCAACGCTGGTATTAGTGGTCAAACCTTCAATTATGGTCCTCAAATTTCCAATGTTTTTTAACTTGATGTTGTTACAGGTAATTTAATTTCTTAATTGCTTGTTAGTTTTATTTCATAAATTATTATTTGCCATTGCTGTGACATAGTATATGTTGATTAATTATTGAGTACATATGAAGCTCTCCTTTTTTGTCTTTGGTGTAGACATGCTAATCAATTTTAGTACTATAGTGTTCTCTTATTGGTATGTCATGGTGTGTGTACTTTATTTGTGTGAAATAGGAAAGCGTGAGGTGATGACGTGTTCAGAAGAACGTAACTCAGACTTATTCCATGCTGTTCTTGGTGGTCTTGGACAGTTTGGGATAATCACAAGAGCTAGAATTCTTCTGGACATACCATCTGCAATGCCAAGGTATTTAAAAATGTGCACTGGGAGGAGCGATCTAAACACTTGCAGATGCTTTTAAGGAAATTGGACCAATCGAACCAAGGAGAATATATCCAAAGTATGTCTAGGAACAGTTAGAACTCTGAGATTTTTCGATTTTAAAAAAATTCAACTTTTGTTGGTCTATTAGTAGCATTTTTTGCCATGTCTGGATGGTACATTGTGGAAATGATATGTTTTTGTATTGTCAGCACTCAGCATCCCTGACCTGTTTCATATATCCATAAAAGATAGCATTCTAGTGAAATATAAATATAATTGCCAAGCTTTTTCTTGTTGTGTGTGTATCTCAGCCTCAGGTCATAGCAGTCCAATCTTAGGCATGTGGTTATTTTGGTCTATGTTATGTTGCTTTGAGAGTTGTATGTTAAGAATGTACTTGGATTGGATGAAAGCTAGTAGATTAAGTGCCGAGTTTGAACAGGGAGTGATTGAATTTCTTCGATTTGCTGAAATCAATACTAAATCTTAGTGATTAGTTATTTCAGGCACAGTAGTTTCACCTAGTGTTATCCATAAATATTTGGTTGATTCTGATAGGTATCTGAAGATATCAAATTTGATGTTCTGCGTGGCCTTACCAATTCATTACTTGCTGCCAAGAAGCCAGATGAGGTTTGTAGTCTTGATAATCAATTTTTCAGATGAATGTGCTGCACAAACAAATTTTGAATTAGTTACTTATCTTAGTCTTTAGTGTATAATCATCATATTTCACCATATGACCATTCTGGTATCAATGCTCATTCAGTAGAAATATAGGGGTTATCTTTTGTTCGCCCTTTGGTTCTAGTTGATTTTGAATTAACATTTTATTTTTCAATTCTTTCTTCAACAGGCTGTTCAATTCCTTTTGGCCTATCGTGAGCATCTGAGTTCAGAAGACTTCAGCAAAAAATATGAGAGTAGCCCAACAGATTCACAGCCAGTCTCATTTCAAAAGGCAGGTAAACAATACATACAAAATCAGTTGCGTAAATTTTAATATTTATTTACGTTAATAACACATGATGATTGATTCGTATTTTTGTTTTGGCATATATATATATATATATATATATATATATATATATATATATATATATATATATATATATATATATATATATATATATATATATATATATATATATATATATATTAACTAAATGTCATTTATATGTAGAAAAGGGTACAGCCTAACGGCATTGACTGTGGATATTATGTAATGAAGAATATGATTGACATTGTCTCTGCTAGTATTACAAAGAATTGGATGGAGGTATCGTATTTTTCTTTATCGATGTTGTCTCTACTAAGGTTGTATTTTTCTATGTAATGAATTTATATTTTTCTATGAGACTCATAGTTTAGTGCATTTAGCTAAGTAGTTAATGACAGTTGTATACTTAGTAGTGAATGAATGATGATAGGAAGAAATTTGTATACTTAGTAGTGAATGAATGATGATATATAGGCTGCTGTGCATATTGTTGTGCTTGTTTTTTTGTTGATGTGCTTGTTTTTTTTGCTGCTGTGCATTTCTATTTGGGCACCTTTTTTGGCTCCATCAGCTAGTTCACAATTTTTGTGCTATGCTGGTTCACAATTTTTGTGCTATATGCTGGTTCACTAAATGGCTATGCTGATTCATTTACCATACATTAATTAACATGTTGTAGTTTACATATGAATTATGTTATTTACATATTGTAGGTGTTCAATGATCCCACGGCATTAACAGAGAAGGAGCTGTATGATTTGCGAGACCGCTGGGCAACTTGTTTTCTTGAACTATATAATCCCGAGGTAGATTATGATGATGGTGACGAGAAAGATTAGGAGCTAGCTAGGTTTGTGTGAACTTACAATGGACTAGTTACGATGATGTTTTAATTTGTATTTTGGATGGATTAGTATTAATTATTATGATGTTTTGTATTTTGGATTACAATGTGGTTGTACTTTAATGACATTATTACTATATATATATATGTTGAATGTTGAATTTGGCTATGGATGTTGAATTTTAGTATTATGTTATATTGTTGGCATTGTGGGTTAGATTTTTTTAATAAAAAAAAAGATTTAAAATATATAAAAAAAAATGCAGGTTTTTCAAAAAAAAAAAAAAAATAAAGTTAAGATTTCACATCTGGTAGACTTGGTCAGATGTAAAAAGTCCAATTTAATTTTAAAAAAATAATATTTGATTTTCGCCTTGGTCAGAGGTAAAAAGTGTTTTTTTACATCTGACTACGCCAGATGTAAAACGTGTATACTTACTAAGTCTCGTGCGCCTACATCTGAAATTGTTCAGATGTAAAAAGTGGTTTTCGCCAGATGTAAAATAGCTTTTTTCTACTAGTGCTCTCTCATCTTGTGAAGCTGAGTATATAGCAGGCACATTTGCAGCATGTCAAGCCATTTGGTTGAATTTAGTGATGAAAGAGATCAAATGTGAACTAGTGAAGCCTCTAGTCCTCAGGATTGATAACAAATTTGCTATAAGTCTTGCTAAAAATCCAATCTCACATGGCAGGAGCAAGCACATTGCTACCAAATTTCACTTTATCAGAGAGCAAGTGACAAATGGTATGATTGAGGTGCAATATTGTCCAACTGAGGTACAACTTGCAGATGGTTTTACTAAAGCAGTAAAACTTGACAGGTTTGAGTTTTTGAGGAGGAGCTTAGGCTTGGTTGCTTGTAATTCAAGTATGAATTAAGGAGGAGTGTTAAAAATGTAATTCATCTTGAATTTGTTAGTTAGTAGTTGAATAAGAGTTAGTTACAACTAACTTGAAGTTGGTTAGTTTGTTAGAAACTAACTATGTTAGTTAGTAGTTTGTTAGGCCTAATAGTTGAGCTTACTTGTTGTACAAGCCAACCACTATAAATGCATTAGAGTGCATTCATTTGTAAATACTTTTCATTTGGCCAAATAAGGATGAATAAAATTTTCTATTTTCCTTAAGTTTTCATAATCAGTTCTTAACCAAAATCATCAAGAAAGAGTTTCATCTTGTTCAACACAGTTTTTGCAAACTGTGTGCGTGCTCAAGCTCAAGCCTTCCTCGCCTATGAGCTTGCCTGCATCGTGCGCGCCTGTGCCTGCAAATCAAGCCTGCTGAGCCTGCAGCTTGTGCTGGTGAACCAAGCATTGTTGCTTCTGCTGCGCCAACATGAAATTAGTGTGCAATGATACCTTTAAGACTCGATCTATAATGTTGAAACCAGAGAACAACGCTCTCGCGGAACCAAAAGAAAAATAGACTCTGATAATTTAAGGCAAAAAAAACAGTAAGCAATAAGAAAGAAAAAAGGGAACACCGAAGATTGTTAACTAAGTTCTGAGCAATTTGATGTTGGTCCCTGTATTATACTTAGTGCAGGTCCTGTATTATATTTTTTCTTTCTTTTTCTCTTTTTGTTACAATTAAATTATAACATTTTAATCTCAACCCTTAGATTCATTGTTGTCATGTGCCACACATCCATGTATCGAAAAGGAGTAAAAGGAGCTAAGCAAAATCGATACAAACTTCTTCTAAAATAATAACGAATTAATCAATGAAAATGAATCATTCCTTAAAAAATTAACAACCATTAATATCAAATAAACCAAACGTTAGTTGGTTCAGTGGTGATTGGCGCTGAAATTGGTATGGAGGATCGCGGTTCGATCCCCCGCAATTAAACTTGTGAAAGGGTTATGAAGTTCGACTAAAACTACAGATCTTGACCAGATATCTTTAATTTTATCAATTCGACTGTTCAATATCACCTAATTGGACTGACAAACAAATTAGAAAAAGAATTTTGATGATCGGACTCCGAATGTATAGACAGATTGTAAAAACAGTCTCATCGGAAACCTAGTTTTAATGAAAGGGTTATGAAGTTCGACTAAAACTACAGATCTTGACCAGATATTTTGAATTTTATCAATCCGACTGTTCAATATCACCTAATTGGACCGACAAACAAATTAGAAAAAAATTTTGATAATCGGACTCCGAATGTATAGACAAATCGTAAAAACAGTTTCATTGAAAACCTAGTTTTTTTTTTTTTTTGAAACGGCCAAAATGAGATATATATATATATATATATATATATATATATATATATATATATATATATATATATATATATATATATATATATATATATATATATATATATATATATGAATAATAATCTACCCAGCACAAGACGTGCCAGGAAAGACTAAGTAAGGTTACAAAGAGCCAAAAATACAAGAATCAAAAGAGACTAAACAAGGCCCAAGCAAAGCTAGTTTTAATGAAAGGGTTATGAAGTTCGACTAAAACCACAGATCTTGATCAGATATTTTGAATTTTATCATTTCGGCCGTTCAATATCACCTAATTGGACTAACAAACAAATTAGAAAAATAATGAAACAAGTCAACCAACCAACAAGAAAAAAAATTACAAGACACTAAAGACGGTGAGTAAAGATCTAATCACCATGTATATTATTAGACATGCAAAGAAATGCAATTTACACTTCCAAATGGTAAAAACAATGATCAACATCTCATAACAAATGGAGTAGTTTACTCATTCAAACACACGTCAAAGAAAAAATTATAAAAATATTTTGTTGGGTTAAGAATCTCACATTGAATGAGATGACCTGAAGATATTTTATACGTGGGGGCAATTCTCACCATACAAGTCAGTTTTGTAAAGTTGAGTTAGGCCCAACCCAAAATTATACGATAGTATCAAAGCCTCTCCAAGTTCAGTGGGTCACCCACCATTTATATCCACGCACCAAACCCAAAGTGCTAAGCAAAAGTCTCACATTGGATGAGAGATGACCTGAAGATATGTTTATAAGTGGGGGTAATCCTCGCCTTACAATCCGGTTTGTAAGGTTGAGTTAGGTCCAGTTCAAATTTTAAGATGTTGAAATATTTATATTCTATAAAAACTAACAACAATTAGTCTATTTATATTCCTTATTTGAATTCCTAGGTCTAAAGCAAGTATTTTATTGTGCGATTAGGCATAAGCAATGTCTAATTTGAATTCGATGATATAAATTAAGTATTTTATAGTGCGATTAAGCATGAACATCGGCTAAGTTGAATTCGAAGGTTGAAATTAAGCATTTTAGAATTCGATTTTTCAGATAGAATAGTTAAACAATTGTTTAAACAATTGTTATATGCCCTTGAAGAATAGTCATAATAATCGTTTAGTTTGAATTTCAACTTCTAAAGTATTTATTTATAATAGAATTAGTGGTAGTCATCGTTTAATTTAAATTCCTAGATATAAATTAAGCATTTTAGAATGAGATTATTCATAACCATTTTTTATTTGTTTAAACAATTGTTACATGCCCTTGAAGAATAGTCATAACCATTGTCTAATTTAAATTTCCAGTTTTAAAGTAAGTATTTATAATGGAATTAGTGGTAGTCATCATCTAATTTGAATTGTAAGGTATAAATTAAGCATTTTAGAATGCGATTAGACATAACCCTTTTATTTTATTTGTTTAAACAATTGTTACATACCCCTGAAGAATAGTCGTAATCATCGTCTAATTTGAATTTCAACTTCTAAAGTAAGTATTTATAATGAAATTAGTGGTATTCATCGTCTAATTTGAATTGTAAGGTATAAATTAAGTATTTTATATTGCGATTAGGCATAAGCATTGTCTAATTCGAATGTCTAGATTATGATTTTTATAATGGGATTAGTGGTAGTCATCGTCTAATTTGAATTCCTAGGCCTAAAGTAAATATTTTATAATGGTAGTCATGGTCTAGTTATAATTGTAAGGTATAAATTAGGTATTTAGAATGTGATTTGTCGTAACCATCATCTAATTTGAATTTCAAGGTCTAAAGCAATTATTTATAATGGAATTAGTGGTAGTCATCGTATAATTTGAATTATTAGGTCTAAAGTAAGTATTTTATAATGAGATTAGTCGTAACCATCGTCTAATTTGAATTTCAACTTCTAAAGTAAGTATTTATAATGGAATTAGTGGTAGTCATCGTCTAATTTGAATTTTAAGGTATAAATTAAGTATTTTATATTGCGATTAGGCATAAGCATCGTCTAATTCGAATTCGAATGTCTAGATTATGATTTTTATAATGGGATTAGTGGTAGTCATCGTCTAATTTGAATTCCTAGGTCGAAAGTAAGTATTTTATAATGGTAGTCATGGTCTAGTTATAATTGTAAGGTATAAATTATGTATTTAGAATGCGATTTGTCGTAACCATCATCTCATTTGAATATCAAGGTCTAAAGTAAGTATTTATAATGGAATTAGTGGTAGTCATCGTCTAATTTGAATTACTAGGTATAAAGTAAGTATTTTATAATGAGATTAGTCGTAACCATCGTCTAATTTGAATTTCAAGGTCTAAAGTAAGTATTTATAATGAAATTAATGGTAGTCATCGTCTAATTTGAATTGTAAGGTATAAATTAAGTATTTTATATTGCGATTAGGCATAAGCATCGTCTAATTCGAATTCGAATGTCTAGATTATGATTTTTATATTGCGATTAGTGGTAGTCATCTTCTAATTTGAATTCCTAGGTCTAAAGTAAGTATTTTATAATGGGATTAATGGTAGTCATGGTCTAGTTATAATTGTAAGGTATAAATTAGGTATTTAGAATGCGATTTGTCGTAACCATCATCTCATTTGAATTTCAAGGTCTAAAGTAAGTATTTATAATGGAATTAGTGGTAGTCATCGTCTAATTTGAATTACTAGGTCTAAAGTAAGTATTTTATAATGAGATTAGTCGTAACCATCGTCTAATTTGAATTTCAAGGTCTAAAGTAAGTATTTATAATGGAATTAATGGTAGTCATCGTCTAATTTGAATTTCTAGATCTAAAGTAAGTATTTATTACGATCTCTTTGTTAAAGTGGCTACAACACCGGATTAAGTAATATATACTAGTCGACTCTTAAAATTTCAAATGAAACAGTGATTGCCTAGTGGAAAATCACGTTAATGCTATGCCCAGCCCCAGGTCCTTTGTTCGAATCTCGCTTGGATTTTATTTTTTTGCAACAATTTTGAGAATAGTTAGATTTAGTCACTTTAGTCAAAATTGAAGTGTCACTAACAATCTAGTCACTAACAATTTTTTGATTGAAAGGTTAAACATTCATGTAACTAAATTTTCAAGGTTAGCCATCCTTAATTATATTAATAAAAGTTTATTTTTTAGATTCATTGAAAAAAATAATGTATTTGGTTTACATTATAGTCCAGATACATAAATTATTTAATGAATCTAAAAAGTTGACTTTTACTTATAATTAAGGATGAATGGAGTAATTACCGTACTCAAAAAAATTGCAAACTGTAGTAAGAAGAAAAAGTCACAAGACCATAAGTTCTTTTCCTCTCAGCCACATGTTTTCCCTCTAGAAAATGCTGGTTCTCGCGAATTTCCCATCACGAATAGACAGCGAATGACATGCAACCTCACTTACATTATTTAATAGGGAAATAATAGATATCGCGAAAAAAAAATCATGAGGATTTCACGAACAAACACTATGAAATGAATCACACCAATAACTTACTGTTTCTCTTTGTTTCTTTTCTCTCTCTTCTTCAAACACCATTCTTTTCTCCTCTTTCCATTTCATATAATAATAACAACCAACTCTCCTTCATTCTCTCCTTTTACTCTCTCCTCTAATTTCATCATTATTGTTTGAACTAATCTATTAGTACCTTGCTGCAAAAAAAATCCAAGTATTTGTCTATTTTTTTAACAAACTCTTTGTTAGAAAAATTGTCAATGGTTGAAATATTATGGCTGAGTAAGATAAGGGGTAAGGTTGCTTCTGGGTTTCTCTTGGTGAGTGTTGATTCATGGTTAATGGGTGCAAAATGGATTGGAGTTAATTTGAGGTGTATAGAAAATGAACTTTGCTAGATTATTTTGTTTTTGTATAAGCCGAACTTTGCTAGTTTTTTTATGGAACGTTGCTATATTTAGTGGGAAAAACAATGTCAAGCGGTTAATTAAAAGGGTAAAAAGCGGTTCGTGGAATATTCGTGAAAAATTGCTTCGCTGTATATAGCAAAGCTCTATTTAATATAATTAATTATGATAAAAAAAAGTAATTAATTCATTCGATTTCTCTCTCACACACTTTTCATCTTTCACCATCAACCCCAACAACAACAACATCCCTTCCCCTTCTTCTGCAATTTCTCTTCTTCCAAACTTCTCTTCCACTCTCTCAAATTTTTAGTTGGTTTTGTTCTCTCTTTTTCATAGATTTTCTCTCAAATCT
The DNA here is from genome assembly GCF_020283565.1 of Trifolium pratense. Classification (NCBI taxonomy): domain Eukaryota; kingdom Viridiplantae; phylum Streptophyta; class Magnoliopsida; order Fabales; family Fabaceae; genus Trifolium; species Trifolium pratense. The sequence continues at coordinate 19,366,929 of NC_060063.1, read as the reverse complement.
CTCAAGGCCTATCTTTCTCAATTCTCAGTTGGATTTTATTTTTTTCTTGTTTGAAAGAATTGTCAATTCTTTGATGATGGTTGTTTGGACATGAATTTTTAAAAAAGGGTTTTTGAAAGTGAAAATTTCGATAAGGAATTGGGTATGAAAAATGTTTGTTTTGTTAGGTATTCATGGAGTGATTGGAGAATTTTGGTCGCCATGGAAGAGATGCAAAAACTGAAGCTTCTAGGTTGCCAAGGATTTAAATTTTGAACCATTTGATTGATCTAATGGACAATATTTGGAGAAGGAGAGAGAAGGAGAGAGTTGGGGATGGAGAGTATCCAATTCCATGCTTCAGGGGCAGAAACATATTCTTGCATTGTTACTTAAAATAATCAAATTTTAAATTAAGGTGGGACCGAAGTAAAAATGGTTTGGTGCACCATAAACCCCCATTTTTAGGGGTGCATGATAGACATGGCCATTTCTTATATATCTTTCTTATCTCTAATGTTGTAATGTGCAACTAGCATGAGAATCGAACTTATATCTCCTGCTTACAATTAATTCTTTGACCACTAGAGCATGTGTTCCAATTGTGATTAAAGTTATGATTTCCATATGTTAACTATGTTAAATGACCAACATTAATCTCTGTTAACTCTGTTAAATGACCAACATTCTCAGTGACCAACACGGCAACTTGACCATTCTCATTCTCATTCTCATTGACCGTTCATTATTTTTTCAAAATGGTACAACATCTAATCATTCAATAATTTATAAATATCTTTTATAACTGAAGTTAGTGTAGTTTTAAATTTATGAATATACGATTTTTTGTCTGTAATTTGCAAAATAATATCTTTCTTATTTCTGTTGTATGTTGCGTTTATAGGGTGTAGTGATGGCTCCGAAGATTTTTTCTGTTGATTTTCGAAATGAAATTTATCGTTTTGCAAATTTGGTAGAACCATTTGGGAATCAATTCGAAGTATTAGTCGAAAAAATAAACAAGAATATTTTTTTAACGAATGACTGATATGCTTTAAAGGATTTTTACAATATTTCTATCGGGGTTTGAGTTATTTTGTTATATACCGAAAGAGGACAATTTGGTATAATTTTATTAGATAGGTTTGGTGTAGTTATAGACCCACCAACATTTGAACCTCCTATGAAATCCAAATTAGAAAAATCAACTTTGTAGCTGATCACCCAGAAGATAATCGCCGTACAATTATTGATCCGTGCGAACGCACGGGCATGGTGACTAGTAATAATAATAATAATAATAATAATAATAATAATAATAATAATAATAATAACAACAGAAAGTAAATTTCATGATTAATACAACAGTAGTATCACAAGCATCAAGAAGATTTTTTTAAAGACTGTTGTTTACGAGGATTGATTTAAGGTTCAAACAAAGAAAGTAAACTTCATGATTAATAGTCTTCATCTTCATCACAAGGTTTACCATGAGAATTAAATATTCAAGGAAGATTATGATGATCGTAGTTGAAAAATCATAATGGAAAAACCTGCATCACAAGCTACAAAAGAATATACTATGGATGGATGTTACAAAAGGATTACAAGCTACAAAAGGATTGATGTTGTGTGACATAACTCACATTGAGTTTTGTACTACATGCTTTGAGGATTTACTACTGCAATTAACGTCAAAGTATCAACCTACCAAAGCTTCTCAAGATGACAATGTTTGAGAATGATTTTCCATGAGTTTTACAAAGGAGCTTATGCACAAGGCATAAAGGTTTTAATCATTCTAATTATGAGTACACTCACGCCTTTAATGAAGAATCTCAAAGATACTCAATGAACATATAACAATGTGTGAAAACATCAAAAGGAATTATGGGAAGTTTTTCAGCAACAAGATTATATGTCCCACTCCTTAAGAAAAGTGTTGAATACCGTTTCAAGCATGATCCGAGAACATTCTCCAGTTCAAGGAATAAACTCTTCCAGGTTAGTACTTCAACACAAACACTTATTGTGATCTAACAAGTGCTCTTGAGTGATTAATATAGATAGGTACTAAAGCTCATTCATTATATATCACTCTACTTGAAATTGTTGAAAATTGCAAGTTTATGAGAATGATCAGAGAACATTCTCCAGTCTGCACTTTTTCTCACGTGCAAAGCTATACATCAACAATAAGCACTTAATTGATATCATCTGAACAAGAGACAAATAAGCACTTTTGCAAAAGACTTTATTGAAGAGAATCTCTACAGGATATAAGTCATTTAAGGCAAGGATTAAATGATAGCAAAATAAAGCTTCCTATTTAGTCATGTTTAAGGAATAAACATGAACATGTCTTTGACAATTTATTTCTCAAGCTCACATGCTCTATTCAGAGATTATTTGAAGACATTTATGGACCAATGAAAAGGAGACAACAAGTTTGAAATGGTACTTCTCAAAGGACTTCATAAAATATATTCTACTATGTCCTTGATCTACAACGGAAAGCTATTTGTACTTTTGCAAGTACACATGAATAGTAAATGGATAAGAAGACCATCTATCATCTTATGATCTTCATGAATATCTTGAGACCCACGAAAACAAAACCAGCAAAGCATACCTCTCTATTTGATCTAGGCCAAGAATCAGAAAATACTCTAGAAGAACGATCTAAGAACGTTGCAAAATTTGAAAGAGATCATATAAAAAGGGACCGTGAAAATCTATTTTGAAAGAGGTCTTATGAAAAGGGACAGATAAAAATTTGAATAGTGACTTATATTTCTACTCATATAATAATACGCGTGTCTAATTTTTCTATAATTTCAACGGGATCTAATTTTACAATCATATAATAATACACGCGCCTATTTTTCTATAATCTCTACGCGAACCAATATTTCAACGCGGGTCTATATTAATATGTGTGCCTACATTTTTATAATTTCTATGCGGATTTACATTTCTACTCATATTAATATGCGTGTATATTTTTTTTGATAATTTTTACGATGACCTATATTTCTACTCATAATATAATAATAAGCGTGTTTACTTTTTTATAATCTCTATGCGCGCAGACCTATATTTTTTCCTTCAAAATTTGAAAGAGATCATATAAAAAGGGACCGTGAAAATCTCATTTGAAAGAGGTCTTATGAAAAGGGACAGATAAATATTTCAATAGTGACTTATATTTCTACTCGTATAATAATACGTGTGTCTAATTGTTCTATAATTTCAACGGGATCTAAATTTACAATCATATAATAATACACGTGCCTATTTTTCTATAATCTCTACGCGAACCAATATTTCAACGCGGATCTATATTAATAAGTGTGCCTACATTTTTATAATTTATGCACGCACCTATAATTTTATTCATATATTAATATGTGTGATTACTTTTTTATTTCATTGATATATAGGATATATTTGTTATTAAAGAAAAAAGCAGGACACTATTACCCTATCATAAAACAAAATCGTGGCAAGAACCCATACTACTACTACATCTGTTTCAAAATGATAGAAAAATAGTTGTCAATCATATTATCACAAGTAATCTTATACCTTACTCTATAGCTATCATAATACACCAAACAACAATCTCTACAATAATAAACAATTTTATAACAGGACTAATTTAGTATTATATGATACTCGCCTTACGATAAAAACATATCACGTTAACGCCACGATCCGTGCATACGTACATGTATTATGCTAGTACTAATTAAAACAAGTAATCTTCAATGCAATTTGGCATCACCTTACAATGTGATGCATGTGATGTCTGCAAAGACAACATGGATGGATGAATATATATATGATGGTGATCAAGAAATATCAATTAATTTGAAGTAAAGTTGCAATGAACAATAATCAACTTAAAAAACATGCGTTATGTTACGGAGAATTTATTAATAAAATATTTGTTGCTAAAAAAAATATCTTATGTTATGATAAGCTTGTTAATAAAAGATTTTTGTTGCTAAAAAAAAAATCAAAGATATTATTAGTATTATGAAAAGTCGACACCAAATTTTTTGTATCACCGTTATATATAGGTATAGATTTCATTTTAATCCTTATTTTTAGTTAAGGGTTAAATAAATTTTCGGTTTTTACAAATATCTAAATTTCATTTTTTGTTATTATAAAAAAGCTTTAATCCCTCAAATATTTTTCATCATCACAATTTTTTTCATCAATATATAAATAATTTAATTTTTAATAAACCGTTCGATTATTATAAAATTGTTTTAATCACACAATCTTGTCTACTTCTCCTTCTCCTATCTGCAAAAATTGGTGATTCCATATATAGCCACCATGCAGTCAAGTCAACCAAAGGAAGGTGAATATCAGTAGTGAAACACATTTGACCAAAGGATTCCACTACTGATATTTGAATACCAGTAGTGAAAAGTTCATAGACAAGGGATTTCACTACTGGTTTTCTTAAATCAGTAGTGAAAAGTAGACACGGTGGCAATGTTGTAATTATGTTGAAATTTATTTTAATTGGATTTCACTACTGATTTGGTCTTCAACGGTAGTTAAATCCCTTAACTTAGAATGTATACCCTTTCCTTCTCATTCTCTCGTACGCGAAATCTTTCTCACTCAAAACCCTAAAACTATTTCCCTTCCTCTTTCTCACTCAAAAAAATACTAGTCTTAAACTCGAATCGAAAGGCATCATCAGATCAGAACAGAACAAATAAATACCCTTTCGTTCGCTCCCCCCAAAATTAAAACCCTAACCTTCGAACAACCTCTCACCGCTGAAGTGGAAGAAATAGTCACAAGAAAGGGGGGGTTTGAATTATGACCCTTTTAAAATTAATCCTGCAATCTATTAAATTGATCTCAAGTATATACTTGGATAAATGTTAGTGAATTAAAAATCAGATTGTTCTAAGAACAATCTCAGCTGCGTGAGAATTTCAAAGTAACTGTAAATGAAGTGTTTCGTGTGATGCGTGTTTACAGAAAATAAAGAGTTAAAGGTTAGAGAGATTCACACACAAAGATTATACTGGTTCACCCAAATCTTGGGCTAGTCCAGTCCCCACGCCTGTGAGTTTTCACTATGATCTTGAGATACTACCGATCTCAAATACAAATCTTCTTTGATCTAAACCAAGATCAAAAACCTCTAAGCCCTACAAGCTTGATCTACCTCAGCCTTACAGAGGTGTCACTCAATCAATAGTTACGTATTGACTTGAGCCATCTTCTTTTACAAAGGAAGTTGTTCTGGATCTAAGCTTATACACAAACTCAAAACTAGTTTGAGAAGCTTATACAAAATACACTCAATACACTCAGTAATATTGTGATCCAATAGATTGTTAGAGAGCTGGAGTGTGAGTGGTAAAATTGAGAGACAAAGATACAACCACTCAAAAGTGGGTTATGTTGAAAAGTGGTCTCTTGAGAAATTTTCTTGTAGAAACTCAAAGGTTGTTTGAGAAGCAAATAGAAACACTCAGCAAACTCAGAAATATGATGTGAATGAAGAGCCTGAGTTTGAGTGATGAAAGAAGAGCTTTATGACTTGTAGACAAAAACAAGTATTTGATGATTTTTAGCTTGAACTCTTGCTCTTTCTCTTGGATTTGCATGCCTTTTATAGATGCAACCTTATGTGTGAGTCTTGGCCTTCAAGTATATCAGTTAGAGAGCAAATTATAGCTGTTACTCAGTGCCAAAGATGCTTTAGACAGCTGCTGCAAAATTGCCAGATTCTCTGCTCATTCTTGAAACAGTCTTGAACTGAATTTTGCTTTGATTCATAAGAGCCAAAAGAGTGTGAGCTGTTGGCAAGTACAAATGAGTTGTTTCTTGCTTCCTTCCAATGTCAGAGGTCAGAATATAGCCGTTTGAAGCCTCAGAAAAAGAATCATGACAGTTGGAGGTGGTTTTGCAAAACTGTGTGCAGGAACATTCTTGAATCATTCTTGAACCATTCTTTCAGAATATCAGTAAGTGTGATGAAGCTTCATCCTTCCTTCCTTGTGATATACAGCTGTTTACTAGCCTCAAGGACAACTCAGAAATTGGTTTAGCTTGGGAATAAACCAGCTGGAAAAGTATCAAAGCATGTAGGACAAAAGTGTACTTGTTATGACACTTGCATTGAAGAATGTTTCTTCTCAAGTACAATACAACTCATAGTTCAAAGAGTGTTGTTGCAATCTGATTGGCCTATGATATATGATCAGATATTTCAATTGGTTGATCAATACCATAAAATATCAAACTCATAATTCATTGCATGAATTATGACTAGGAAGTATATGCTCAAATTCCATCAATATTGTTGATCCCAAAAGAGATTAATTCTTGTAGAGATTTGATCCACTTTTCCTTTGTAAAAGTGCTTATTTGTTTTGTCCTTAGTTGACTTGAATGATCACAAAGCACTTAAACCAAAACGTGCTTATATTCAAAAGTGCAGTCTGTCTGTTAAGAATGTTCTCAGATCATTCTTGAAACAGTATCTCGAGATTTTCTTAAAGAGTGATCTTCATGTTGCTGCAAAACTTTCTACAATTCCTCTTGATGTTTTGCACACATTGTTGCTTGTTCATTGAGTACTTTGAGATGCTTTTAGTGGAGGCGTGGGGGTACTCATCATGAGGATTATCATTTTCTAGCTTAGACAATGATTGAAACTTTTATGCCTTGTGGTGCATAAGCTACTTTGTAAATTCATGGAAAATCATTCTTAGATCATTCTGGTCTTGATAAGCTAAGATGAAACTTTGAGTAGGTTTTGAAGATCTTCAACATATGCATCATTTCCATTGTTGTTAATTGTAGTAGTAAATCCTCAAAGCATGTAACAAAACTCAATGTGAGTTTTGACATGATAACATCAAATATGTTCTTGTGTAGCTTGTGATGCAAGTATTTTCATCAACTATGATCTTCATATTCTTCCTTGAATCTTTAAGCTCATTGTGAACCTTGTGGTGATGAGTAAGATTATTAACCATGAAACTTGCTTTCTTGCTTGAATCTTCAAATGAAACCTCTTATGATTCAAACAACATCATTTAAAAATCTTCATGAAGCTTGTGATGCTATTGTTATGATCATCTGATGCTACTCCAATTCTTTCATTGTTTGAGTATATAAAATGCACTTGTTGATGTGAGTGGCTTCTAGCTTGTCCACTTTTGTCATTACCTATCTTTCAACAAAGACTCAAGTGCAAACATCAGTAGATCACCATTCATAAAACTTAACATTTATTCCATAAGGTTTGTTGTCATTAAAACACTAAAATGGATTTTGCCTCAACAATCTCCCCCTTTTTGATGATGACAAACCTTTTGAATAAATCTTATGTTTTATGGATGGAAATAATAACAAATGCAAGAATGTTCGTAGATATGCAATTAAAACACTAAAATGGATTTTGCCTCAACAATCTCCCCCTTTTTGATGATGACGAACCTTTTGAATAAATCTTATGTTTTATGGATGGAAATAATAACAAATGCAAGAATGTTCGTAGATATGCAATTAAGCTCCCCCTAAACACATGCAAGGGTTTAATTCTTATCATTCTAATTAAACTCCCCCTAAATACATGCAAGAGGTTAATTCATAACATTCTTCATTAATTAGTTTCATCCATCATATATATCTCTCCCCCTTTTGTCATCTATCAAAAATTATTGGGAGTAATTTTAAATATGAAGTGCAATGATAGGATTCAAATGTAAGAAACATTGCATACATAGAGCATGAAGTTGAGAAGTTCATTCATATATCAAACTTATCAAGTTTGCATTTAAACATTAAAGCACATAACATGTATGATCATCAATAATCATTTCAATCAAATATTGCAATCACAACATAAATAATGATTAAATCACATGTAAACATATTTGATTTTAAAAGATAATGTTTTACATTCTCAATTTAAAAAAGGATTTTGACCTCGAAGATATTGCAAGTTCTAAAGAAACAAATATTCTCAAAATTTAGAAAAACTCCCCCTAAATCTTATGAGATGAATATTCTCTAAAAGTTTCAAAATAATTTAGGTAGAGGTAACTATTTTCTTTTAAAACATGATCATTCCAAAAGAAATGATGGACAAGACTATGTTGTGGTCATTTTAACAATAAAATATAATTTAAAATTGTCCAAAAACTTTGAAATTAGAGAGAAAATTGCGCATATGAAAAACTTTGAAATCAGAGTAAATTGACAATATCTCAAAAATAAATTTCTCTCTTTTCCAAATACTTCTATGATGAAGATGTTTCCTTTTTATAGCAAAATATTCAATAGCATCTTGTGTAAAAATATCTGATCACATTTCTATCATAACACATAAGTGTAGAAAAAAAATACTTTTATATGTTAATAAGAAGTCAAATATTATTCTTAGACCAAATTCTTAGACAATGTGCAAGAACTATTATTCTTAGACCAAATTCTAATTTTATGGAGAGTAGACACACAAATTATTCTCATGAAGACCAATCATATGTTCTCTTGTTAAAATCCTTCAAATAATAAATCCAACAAAAAATGGATATTCATTTAAAACCTTTGAAGGATGATCTTTTACATAAGCCATAACAAAATCTCAATTTTTGAGAAGCCATGTTCAAAAAGTTATACTTAATTATCAATTAAACAAATTATAGGCTTAATCAAGATGTGCAACAAAATTGGATTCATCCAAAGTTTTATATTGAGAGCGGTGCACATATAAAAGACTTGTAGAAAAAATGTTTTTTTTTTCATAAAAAAAAGTATACTATAAGTCGAACTTATGTAAAAACAAATATGACATATATAATTGTTTATCAAAATTATGAGTTTTATGTCATTTTTCTTGTTCTAAAAGTTTTGGTCTTCATGAAGGATAATTAAGAGACTAACTCCAAAAATTATTCATTGATCATTATGGATAATTTTTCATTAAGCACATAACATGACTTGTATTTTAAAAATATTTATCAACAATGTTATCATGAACTTTTAAAATATTTATCACGAGATCATGAAAATAAATTAAGACAAGTGTTAATTTAAAATAAAATTGTCTTTTGGTATGTCAAAATAAAATTGATCATTGAAAAATGTGACTAAGACATATGGAGAAAATCTAACTTGATAAAATAACCCTTAACAAAAACTTTGATAGCAATATGAGTATAGCATTTTTGAAAATGTATTGCTTACAAAGGTGTAGAAAGATGATTTTGCATAGCAACAATGTTCATTCATTTAACACTTAGCATGATATTTTGAAAGAGATGATTCTCCATTATATGAACAAAAATCATGAAAAAGTGTAAGAACAAAGAGTGCATTAAAGATATGAATTAAACATATGCACATACTAGTCATTAACAAGCAATGATATGCAATTTAAGCTTTTAAAGTCATATACTTGCATAGAGAAAATTTCACACTGAATTCTAGATTTCAAGATCATCAAATCAATCACATAATAACATTGCATAAATGTATTCAAGCTTAATATAATGCAAATGTTATAAGATCTAGAATTTTGTGTACCTTATATAATGGATTTCCTCACTTGAGATTCAATGATGAGAGCATCTTCAATTGTTTGAAATTTCACCACATGCTCGTCATTGTAAATATAGAACACTTGGTTGACGGTTGAGGAGAAAAGTTTTATCTTTTAGAGTATTCTCGAATGTTGAGTAAATTCATCATCTCTAAAGTATCTTAGTCAATAGTTTGAGAAGAGGTTGGTCCAATACCAATGTTAATGCTTGAATAATGAGGTGTCAAGATTAAAAATTAGAGCTGCAGTTGGTTATCTTCAAGTAGAACTTCTTTGTCTTTTCACTTGTTGACTTGGCAGAAAGAACGTTCTCAGATTAATCTTCTGGATCCAACACAGTATAAAGTAACTCATCCAAGTGTCTCTCATTTTTTAAAGCCCCATCTTAGAACGCTTAGGCCTGATGTTTGCTTCATCTCAAACTGGTGCAGCGGATGTAGAGAATATGGAAACAAATATTCTGGGGTTTTTGGGCTTGATATTTTGAGCAATTTTTTTTTTTTGAAATTCATAGCTAAAAAATGAATCAAGATCTTTGATAATGATTCACAGAAGGAGAGAACACAAAGTGGTTAAAAAAATGAGGTGTGGTTGAAAATTCTCCAAGAACTCTTGTAGCAGCTTTGTGAAGGAGTGAGATCAACACCAATGTCTATACTTAAGTCAAAATGCAGCGATGCATCAAGGTCCACAAAGGGAATGGACTTAGACTAAGATCCAGTACCCTTAGTGAGAGATCATTTGCCTTTAGAAGTTGTTATCATAACAGCAAGAACGTTCTCAGATTGTACTTCTTGAAAAACTCAGCTTCAACAAATGTTTTGAAAAAGCTTTTGTTTCCAGGTTTGACTTCAACATCTATTATCTCATGTAATGATTTTTTTTTTATTAAATGTGGTGCTGGCATGAAGATCTTTTCCTTAAGATCAAATTTGTAGGTATGAAAAATCTCGGTGAAGATCATCCCATAAAGAAGAATAAATTTTTCAGCCTCTTCTTTTCTTTGCTTACTTTTCTTGAAAATACAAAATGTTGGAATATGTTGTTAAACAACTTGTATTCCTTCTTGAGAGTTGATGAGGGAGATTCTTCCATTTATGTACCATATTATTCACAATTTCAAAGTGGTGTACCAATACCATTGCTCATTCCAATGGAAAAAGTTCTTATAATTGAGAGATGTGATCTTATGATAATTTGTTGTCATTCATCATCAACACTATTATCAATGTTTCTCTTATTATCAAAAATAATATGCATACTTTTTCAAATATGAGTTTTGAGATTGCATATTATATAATCTTTAATTTAGAGAGTAAACAAAATATGTTTTTTATATTTTAAAACAATTTTCTCAATGTTTTCTTTACTATGTCAAGTATAGTAATGACATCAAAAATATAAATGCATAAAATGATTGAATTTCAATATTTTCACATGGAATGAAATTTTACTCAAGATAGAAGCATGATTCAAAAACATATGCAATGTTTATGGTTTCTTTCAAAAATATTTTTCAACACTTGATTAAAAATATTTCGGCCAATGAATTTTTCTTTATAACAATTCTGTTTTTGTTAAAATTCTAAATCAAGAAAATCAAGTGAAATATCATTTTCTTCAAAAAATGTTTTGATATATAGTTTTCCATAATCTCCCCATGATCACTACTTACATAAAATAACTTTTGAGCTTTTAAAGTTTAAACCATTTTTCAAAGAACATAAAAGTCTTTAAAGAAATCATTCTCATGTTTTAAGAATAAATTTCAGATGGATCTTTGAATAAATCATCAAGTATTACAAAGTCATAATACTTGTAGTTTTGACAAGAGCAAACTAGTAAGTAGTAATTCAAAAGGTTTTTTTTTTGTTGTTGAAATTGTATTTTTGAAATGAAGACTGCTCTTGACACAATACATACAAGTTTCACAAACTTTATCCTTTTTAAAATCAGTTTTTTGAAAAATATCTTACTAGACAAAATTTGGGCAAATATGCATTAGGTTTCATACTTAATTGATAAGCACTTTTATGCCAAAAACATTTCTTTTCCAAAAGACTTTAAAACATGATTTGGTTTAGAATTCAGTTAAGTATTAAACATAAAGATTTTAAAATAAAAATCATGACCATGAGGATGAATATGAAATAACCTCAATTCCAATTTTGAAAATTTAAAGAAGTTATATGTTAAGCAAAATCATTTTACTCATGATACATGTACCTTTGGTTTGATTTTTGTCAATGATTTCAAAGGTTGCAAATTCACCACTCCTCCTTTTTTAAATGTGAGGAAATATTGTCTTTCTAAAATCATATTCCTTGAGCATCAATTTCCCAAGCCTCAAGGCTTTTTCTTGATTGCTTAAAGACATTCCTGCAACACAAGTTAATAATGATTTTGGTACCCATAGTGATTTGGGTCCTTGAAGGTTAGCGTTGTTCCTCTTATAAGATTTCTTCTTATGATAATAAGTTGATCTCTTATAGGAAGATTTGGAATAAAAATGCATTTTCAGAACATTCTGAGACTGTTCTTGTTTCTGATGAGAATGTTCTTTTCTTTTGAATTTTTTCTTAAAACAAAAGGATTCAATATGACCATATTTAGAACAATATGAGCATTTGTATCTTTGTATTCTTTGATCTTTATGAGGAACAAAACAATCCTCAAATGACTTTTGTTTTTGAAAAGTTCTACAATCTAAACTAGTTTTGTCAAAGATTATAACTTGTGATTCCTTAATGTTTTGAAAATTCTTTGTAGATTTTACAGAGCTTGTTATGTCTTTTTCCAAATCTGAAATATTTTCTTTTAAAACAACATATTTTTCATGAATTTTAGAACATTCTAAAAGATGATTAGTGGTTTGTTTATCATGGAGAATCTTTTGTTGCTCAAACATATTAAGATGAGAGTATTGCAATTCTTGAATAATTTTAAAATATTTATCATTCAAGATTTGTAATTTCTCATTTTCTTTCTTCATCTCAAATAGTTGATTTTCTAGTAAAGTACACTTTTGAGATAGAGAGTTTGAGTCATTTAGAAGACTATTAAATTCAACTTCCCTTTTAATACATAAAAAACAAGGTTTAGAATCTGTTACCTCTTTATTTACCATTAGGCATGTGTTGTCTTTTTCTTCTATTTTTGAATCATCAAAGTCACCTTTTGTTGTCATCATGAATTTCTTCTTGGAAGCGAGCTCTCTTTGCATTTTCTTGTTTTGAGAACATTTCGTTTTGGAATGTCCCTTCTTTTTGCACTTATGGCATGCACTTTGATTTGCAGGTTTTGACATCACTTCTTCCTGAATCTTTTTCTCTAACACTGTTAAGTGCTCAAACCTTAGAGCCAGAGCTCTGATACCAATTGAAGTGGAAGAAATAGTCACAAGAAAGAGGGGGTTTGAATTGTGACCCTTTTAAAATTAATCCTGCAATCTACTAAATTGATCTCAAGTATATACTTGGATAAATGTTAGTGAATTAAAAATCAGATTGTTCTAAGAACAATCTCAGCTGCGTGAGAATTTCAAAGTAACTGTAAATGAAGTGTTTCGTGTGATGCGTGTTTACAGAAAATAAAGAGTTAAAGGTTAGAGAGATTCACACACAAAGATTATACTGGTTCACCCAAATCTTGGGCTAGTCCAGTCCCCACGCCTGTGAGTTTTCACTATGATCTTGAGATACTACCGATCTCAAATACAAATCTTCTTTGATCTAAACCAAGATCAAAAACCTCTAAGCCCTACAAGCTTGATCTACCTCAACCTTACAGAGGTGTCACTCAATCAATAGTTACGTATTGACTTGAGCCATCTTCTTTTACAAAGAAAGTTGTTCTGGATCTAAGCTTATACACAAACTCAAAACTAGTTTGAGAAGCTTATACAAAATACACTCAATACACTCAATAATATTGTGATCCAATAGGTTGATAGAGAGCTGGAGTGTGAGTGGTAAAATTGAGAGACAAAGATACAACCACTCAAAAGTGGGTTATGTTGAAAAGTGGTCTCTTGAGAAATTTGCTTGTAGAAACTCAAAGGTTGTTTGAGAAGCAAATAGAAACACTCAGCAAACTCAGAAATATGATGTGAATGAAGAGCCTGAGTTTGAGTGATGAAAGAAGAGCTTTATGACTTGTAGACAAAAACAAGTATTTGATGATTTTTAGCTTGAACTCTTGCTCTTTCTCTTGGATTTGCATGCCTTTTATAGATGCAACCTTATGTGTGAGTCTTGGCCTTCAAGTATATATGTTAGAGAGCAAATTATAGCTGTTACTCAGTGCCAAAGATGCTTTAGACAGCTGCTGCAAAATTGCCATAAAAAACAAAGAAGAAGACGATAGTCTTCTAATCCGATAATCCAAGCTCAACCTCGATCATCAGTTCCCTCCTGGTCCTTGCTCCGATTAACCTGTTTACCTAAAAAAAATTGAAAGTCGTGGGATGAGACTACTAAGCCTCAGTGAGCTCCTACTACCCAACTAATGGTGACTACACCGGGGCAACTGAACTAATAGTTTCTAACTTAACCTGAACCTGAATATCTAATAGTTCTAATCCTGACATAATACTGAATTTTTCATAATAAGATAATAAAGCAATAAAGGTGTAACACTTATTATTATCTTGTCAATTTTATCATAACAGGATCACTCCAAGGTAAGCCGGTCCCGGAGTGTCTGGCCTGGTATTACCGATAATAATGTACGTCGGAATACAACATGAGCATACAGTTCTTATTACATGATTTTGGATTCTGAATGAATCCCATGACATGGTACTAATGACCACGCTTCTTGATATTGGTACTAATGACCAAGTATCCTGATAAATTCTGAAATATAATTCTTAATCCTGAATGGTTATCTTGCCCAAAAGAAAGAAAACCTTCCCGGGGTAATTCTAACTATCCTGAATATCCTGATTCAATTCCTGAGTCTACTTATTTTAATACATGTACGAAAGTCCGTAATCGTGGAATTTAGTCACATGTTATAAAATAATTTCCATGACGGAAAGATTTTCATTGGTTTAAATGAATTAGGGTTGGACAACAGTCTATGATATATATATATATATATATATATATATATATATATATATATATATATATATATAGATACGTAGTTTTGTTCGAACCGAATTGTGAGGGTAGGGTACAAATAGAAGGTACAGTCACTCACATTTACGATTAATCATGTTGGAAAAATGAAATTAATATCACATTGAAAATTAGAAAGGATCATTTAGTTTGGAACAATTTTTTTCCAGTTGGATCATTCATTGTGAGATATAAAGTATAATATTTGGAGGTTGTTTTCGGTTGTTGCGATGTAGTGTACTTCAATTGATATTGTATGGTGTCATTGGAAGCAAGAACATATCAGTGGTTGTTAAAGGTGTGCATAACCCAACGCAACCCAAAGACCAGCCTCAATCTAATAGTTTCGAGGTTTTAGGTTGGTCTCAACTCTATCTGAAACAATTTTTGACAAAAGAAAATGTCCAAATAATAATCAGACATCTAGTTAGGACAGGTCCGGGTTGTACTCCGAGTTATCCAATCCGTTCTATTATTCATGTGCTTAGGATTACCCAAAGTAATTTTTTCAAAAAAGAACGTCCAAATAATAACCCGACATCGATGTCTATGTGCAAAATAGGACAGGTTCATGTTGCATATATTATATATATATGAAAAAAAAATTAGTTATAACAATATTGAACAAAAAAAAAAGTTTGTTTATTCCATAATGACATTTTTAACGGGAGTATTGCAGATCCCATAGAGAAGGTTGATCAAATTAGGTGATTTTTTTGGTCTTTTTTGGTTAATGGACAAATCCATTGTATTGTCTCTTGTGATGTGCTGCTATCCTTGAATGTGCTGAGAGCTGATGCTTTATTTGCTCATGTGAGGTGGAGTTTTTTTTTTTGTCTCTACTGGTGTAGAAATTTAAATAGCATGCACGTTTCTTATACAAACATTTTCTATAGCCTTTCATGAAAATAAAAACTTGAAAATTACTCCTTATAATTTAAGAATGTGCCCAGAGATTACAAATATTATTAAGAATGTGCCCACTTAGAAGAAAACAAAATCAAGTTGTTACAACTTATAATTAGTAAAGCCATCAAGATCTACATAAGCTCAGATATGTTACAACTTATATACAAAATAAGGAAAAGAAAACCAAATTAAGAGAGGAAGAAATTTGAGCTCAATCATTCAAGAAAACTAAATAAGAAAATCACTGTAAGAGTTCAAATAAGAAATTAAGCTTATAAGCTAATAAGCTTAGAAATTAAGAAAACCAAATAAGAAAATCGCAGTATTTATGGTTTAGGAGAAAAAGATACCTTATAAGCTATTAAGCTTAGAAGTTGTCCATTGTGAGAAGAGGAAAAGTTGTTGGCAGAGTTGAGAAGAAGATGAAAGTATGTGTGTTTCAATAAAGAAGGATAGTCACAACAACTCACAATGAAAATTGAAGAAGAATGAATGTGGTGTTTGGTAAGAAAGAGTTTCGTGAAAAAAGAAGAATGAATTTGGTGAAGTGAAACTATATCCAATTAATTATTGGAATAGAAGAAGAATGAGTTGGAATTGATAAAATATGGAGAACTCAAGAGTGTTTTGTAAAAAAGAGAAAACTAACCGGTGTGGCAATTTGGTCAAAAATATAATTCATTTAATAAAAAAATTAAAAAAAAGAAGTTGAAGGGTTGAAGCACTTGGGCGGAATTATGGTTGCAGTTTTGGCGCTAATTGAGGTTAGCATTGTTTCTTGCCTTAATATATTAAGGATAATGTCTATTTTGTCCTTCCACTTACTACCAAATAAGTCTGTGTCCATTAAGTCTTCCCTCTTTATTTAATCACTTATGCCAAAATAGTCTCTATCAATCATCTCTAATTAATATTCTTTTATTAATTAAAGTCGGGATGTTACATATCGTTTTTTACATAAGTTTGCATAGTAGACACAGACAGACGCGGAAAGCGCCCTGTCTGGCCGCTAGTTATTATAAATAGGATACAAGTTTTTGGTATGGATTTTTGTTATTCCCATTACTACCCCTGCCTCTGACAGTTAGAAATGAAACACAACATATGTAACTTCCAAGTTTCAAACAGTTAGTTTAAAACACAATATATGTAACTTCCAAGTTTCAAACGGTTAGTTTAAACAAGGCAGTTTTCTCTTCCATTCAATGTTGCTCTATTTTATCAAACGTTTTTTTTGTTCTCTATTTGTTTACCAACAAATCTCTTGAGTCCCAATATTTTTCTTCACACTCAGGTTTGCTTATTATGAATTATCCCAACACACCATAAATCTAACATATTTTCGTTTTTGGGTTTCTTCTTTCACTCTCTGTACAGCAGCGGTGAATAAGCATGCTAGCCGTCGATACTAGAATGTTGGGATTTCGCACTGTAAAAAATACTCCGCTCTCTCTTGGTCTGTTTATATCTTCTCTTTTTCTTTTTTCTGTAATGATTTCAATGTGATAAATAATATTCGTATAATTTGCAGATGAAATTAAAATAACATAAATTCTACAATAGCATAATGAATTTAATTTATATGCACCGTCGGTGTAAAGATATTTTGCACATGCGTCCAATAATATACAGACACATCATGTATGGTCATTAAAAACACATGATGTGTCACATTCATTAAATGATGTGGCAACGCGTCATTGGATGTATGTGTAAAAAAAAATTACACCGACGGTGCACAGCAATCACTACTACAAAAAAGCCCCTTTAATAGTGCTTTATTTTACTTTTAATAGCGTTTTAAAGCGCTATTACTGATACCGCTATTATAGGTTTGATGCCTATAATAGCGTTATAAAACGCTATCATATGTCTACATTTAATAGCGCTTATTAAAAAAACCGCTGTCGTAAGTTGTATTACTCTACCTTGAAGAGCTTTCGGAGAAGGCATTTATAGCGTTTTATTTAAGAAGCGCTATTATAGGTGATATATTTAATAGCGCCCGAGAATAAAGCGTTATTATAGTTCTTCAAATACACACTCTTTAATAGCGCCCGCATTACCTATAATAACGCTTTATTGAATAAGCGCTATTAAAAGTCCTTTTTTAAAAAAAAAAAACAATTTTTTTTATTAGGCTATACGTTGAATATAAAATAAAGAGCCAACAAATTTCATTGATTGTAATCAAACACCACAGAAGGCATTCAAACAGTGTACCATACTAAGTATTGATTAGAAAATATGCTACTCAGATCTAATTACAAATTACTAGAATACAATATGGATATCTTCAAATCCAAATTCAATTTGCATTTAAACTATAATCAATATATGAATTACAGAGCATATAGATGCATTGCTAAGCCTTAGTAAGCAATGAGTTGGAAAAATCACAAAACTAACTAAATAAAAAAAAAGACACCATTGATACACCAAAAATACCTATGTCCTAGACCATGAGTTATTATTGACAGCCACAAACTCCAGTAAAACACCTGCTGATATTATAGTCTAACAGAGCAGAAAATTTGCCGCAGAGCAGAGAAAAAAGAACAAACTCTGCGGCACCTGTGAGGTCCCAACCAGACTGAAGGGGAGCGACTTTGCTGAGAGGGTTTTGAGCTACTTCCAAATGCATGAACTAACCACACTCAAATCAAACAAAATAAAGTGAGATTTTGAAGTGATAAAGAAAGAGAGCAAGAGTCTAAACTTACTTGACGTCTTCGACGAAGGTGCGAGCAATCTCCTTGTGTGGCAGTAGCTTCTTGCTCTGTGTGAGAAAATAAAGAAGGAAAAGGAAAACAAAGTTGAGTTAAAATTCAGGAAAAAAAACCACAAGTCAATCTAGTTAAACATTTTCACATTTGAACAAAAGAAAACAAAGATGAAAAAAACCACCAACACTTTTGTATTAGTTAGGCCTTTACTTAGCGTAGCTAGAAACAAAGGACCACATTGCAGAAAACTAACCAAATAGTTGCCAAAGAAGCATAGTTTAACACCATCTCCAATTCCCTAACATCATCAATATTTAGTAACAGATTAATTCTAATCATCATATCATAGAGACTAAAACATGCTAAATCAAAAATTAGTGATTTTGCAACAATTAAAGTATCACAACTTATCGTTATCCGGAACATTAATCGTTCAAAAAAACCTTCTAACATGTTTGAATCTGTAAAATGATTATAACATCACCCTTAAAGCACCACCAAATTGAGGAGGTCAAATTATCTTGCATTCTTTTCCCTCTGCTATTTTCCAAACAAGCCAGCATGCACCTTTCTCCTGTTAACCAGAAGTTATAATGCAGAAATTCTGCAGCAAGCCATCCAAAAAGCGCAAAAAATATATTAAAATGAACATATATAAATCAGCTCCTTTAAAGACCAAAAAAATCAAACAAGAACCGACTGCTATTGTTATACTTAGGCTTAAATCAACCATTTGAGCGAAACATAATGTGTTTTCTCAAATGAATTGAGCCAAAAAACTAAAATATTATATCAATTCAATTTCATACCTTAGTACTTTTGGCCCGTTGATCACATTAGTGATCATATAGACAACCCATTCCTTCTTCACCACATCTAACATATCCCTAGAGTATGTACGAGATTAGTGGGAACCAAAGTACTACAAGTAAAAAAAAATAACATAAAATTGAGTTAGAATTGAATTTCAAACTAATTCTTAGGAAACTATTGCACTAACATAAAAAAACTTGAGTCAAATTTTTAAAACTGTAAACATAACATTATTAAGTGCAATCCTTAAAAAAATTATTAAATTCCAATTATACTTAAACATATAATACGTTAACTGTATGCTATAAGTCCAACATGCATTAACATGTCATGCGGTAGCTTTTAGAAGACCCAATCACCCAATTAGAACAAACAGGATTATAGTGGTTTAAGAATTCAGTTTAGCTACATTAACCAAATTACTTGATCTTGTTGCAGCTGTGCAACAAAGTTGTGTTTCTATTTTAGCAAAATTGAGAGCAATGTTCGACATTTATTTTAAGGCTGATAATTGAATGGAAATGCAATTAATTGGGGAGATGATGTGATAAAAATTTAATGTGAAACTTACCACATACAGAAAATGATGAATGGATGGATTAACTTAATCAATTTAGGAGATGTGCTGTGTAAATAGAACAAGACTAACTTAATATCTTCAGCTGATACCTACATAAGTATATAATTCTTTAATCTTTAAACAAGAATGCATTAGGCTTTAAAGACACATCACCGTCATGTATTCTAGCAAAAGAATGGCACACAGCAGGACACTAACCTGTGATAATAAGGCTGCATTTGTTCCGATATAAAAATGTAATGAATTAAGACTTGTCAACCGGAGAGAGTTCATACAAGGCTTCCATTTCATAATAATGTCCACAATTTTGACATAGCAACAAAGTCAGATAACATTTGAAGTAATAGCTATTGAATTGGACAATTAGCATTCCATTCATTCAATACAAATAGATCATATGAACAGTAGATTTTAATTTAAGATGCAACCTTTCTTATTTTGTGTACCATTTGATTTTCTGTTTAATATGGTTGCCAAAGCTCCGAGTGAACCCGAACTAGGCCATGGATTTGGATCTACCAAATGATAAGAATGCCTCTGAGATTCAATCATAAACCACTTTGCCTCGGTTGTATGTAACCACCCCCCCCCCCCCCCACCCAATTCACCCCCACCGCCTAAAGTGGTAAATAATGGCTCTTTTGGGTCTTCTTATAATTCTATCTGACAGAACAAAGAAATAGGAAGGGATGGTTCTTTCATTGATAGAAGTCAGCCTAAAAAGATCATAACACAATAAAAATATGTTTCAAATGTACTATAGTAAAACTTTGCTTTGACAAATTTTTAGTTAGCCAAACCTTAAATATAAAAAAAACTGTGAACTAAGAATCTGAGCAAGCAATATCCTCCACATAAATAGTGCGCCAGCTAGGTGTGATAAAAAAAACCATAAAGAAAGTCATTAACCTATACCTTGTGAAAGGAAAGACATCTCACAAATTTCAACAAATATATCGCTGGGATGCCTAGTCATGCAGAACCTGACATCAATGCAAATTTTATACATTACATAGAAGCAGGGACAGATCCAGACGTTTAATATCAGTGTGGCTAAACATAAAAGAAATTTTGCAAACTGGGTTACTTGTTTGTCCTGATTCCTAAAACAATTTTTGTCTCTTATTAGAAGACTATATGAAATTAACAAGCATATTGATTTTACCGAAAAAACCACTAACATCTTTGCAAGTCTTAGCACAAGAAATAGGTGTCAATTGAAGTTGATGGGCAAAACCATGCACATAATAAGATGGATTCTCATTTTGGATTAAAGTTCTAAAACCATCAAACTTACCTCGCATATTGCTAGCTCCGTCATACACTTGCCCCCTAATACTAGACAAACTCAAGCCACTAATAAACAACAACTTCTCAAATGTCTCCTTAATAAGTGACTTAACACTTGTTTCTTTAACACTTACAATGCCAATAAGCTAATTCAGTGAGGTCTAGTGCAACTCATGTCAATTCCTTAGAATTGTTCTATTCTCTATTCTTAACAAATTGGGGCTCTTTAGTTGTGATTTTAAATTGAGTAAAGTCAAGTTATTTTCCCGTTATTATTGTGATGCCTATGTTCTTTTATTGTTGAACTCATGGTAAGGAAACATTACAACACTTGCATAATATAGCAGGACACTATCCAAACAAATAACCATATCATCAAACACCAAAGCAGACTATCAAAGCTAGAGGAACAAATTCAAGGTATATTAACAATACAAAGTAATGCAATCATACAATAACCTATTGAACATAACAGATCAAAATCACAACTAAATAACTATTGTTCTTCACACCAATTGATTATAAAGGTACCCATTTATGATAAATTGAGAAAATTGAAATTTTAACAAATTGAGGTTTTAGGATTCAGCTGAAAAAGGAGAAAAGAATAGGAGAAAATTGGAATACTCACTTTACCTTAGATTTTCAAACACACCTATAAGCTTACAACTGGTAGAAAATTGAAGATTGAGGATTTGAGGTAGACACTTCTAATCTTGCTTATTTGAGAATTTGAAGAGGAAGAGAGAAAGAATATGTGATTGTTTGAGGTTAACAATTCTGTACTTTTTTCTTTCTTTTCAGTATATAAATTTTTTTTGGAAACATCTGGTGTGGCTAAAGTCACACTCAGCCCCTACATGTGTCCGTCCCTGCATAGAAGTGAAAAAATTCAACAACACAATGCATTTCGGTCAGCTTGTATTCTAAAGTCTCATTTAAAATGACTTAAAGGAAATCTAACAAATGTATCTTGAACAAATGTGAATTTGAAGTATCATAGGAGTAGTATGCCTCATTACATTTGTTAACATCCCATGTCCTCCACTTCTGGCAAAGTTCATAGTAACATGATCTGAAACCAAATAAGTTCGCAATATTTGTTAGGAGTTAGCCTCAACTATATGGATATAAATAAAAACAGAGGAATGATAGAAACCGTGAAATTGGTGTACCATGTCGGTGGTATATGAAGCTATCAAATGTATATTTAGTCAGCTAGCTTTTAAAGATCAGTGGATAAGCTTCCAACTACTACCACACAGAATGAAATAAAATCACCAGTCTACAGTAATCAAAAAATTTGATCACACAACACTAGTAACATAAAATCAAAGATGAAATTCAAAAGAGTAACAATTGGGGAATGAATCAAGCTCAAAGAGGGCTGCCACATTAACATTAGCTTGATGACTATTTCAACCATTATCAAGAAGCACAATACATCAAACCAAACCGAGGCGTAACAATTTAAAGGAAACACGGAGAAAAGACACATTCCCTCGGCCAAACCCAACAAAAACACACAGCCATACCAAACCAATTAAAGCACAAACCAAAAATATCCTCAAACAGCAGACACCTCTTGTGACACCACTGAAACAACAGCAAAACCCCAATATAAACATGCAGCAGACACAATTCAAATGGCAAGAAAACAAACACAGCTTGAAATTAAAAAATACTAGTAATACTGGTTAATATTAACAATCATCATCAATCAAATCAACAATTAACAATCCCATATAATATGAATCAATGAAATTAAAATTAAAATAAAAGATAAACCCAATCAAAACAGTGGGTTACACAGAGAATTGTCGTTACCCAATCAATGAAAATGTTGAGATATAACTATATAAGGTTGTTACACAGAGAATTGTCGTTCTGGGTATACTGAGAATTGAGAAATTTAGGGTTCGATGGAGGTGTTTTGGGCCGAAACGAAGGACATAAGGTTCGACGGAGATTGAGGTTGAACGAGGGTATAAGGAATTAGGGTTCGACGGCAAGGTGGAGATGGAGGATGGAGATGGAGGATTGACAAGATGGCGTTGATCAGGAATTAGAGTAGAGAAAGAGGAGAGTTGGAAGTTGGAACCAAGGAACTGTGAGTAGGAACGATGCAATTGTGTGAGAGTAGGAGATAAGTTTTTTCTTTAAAAAAATTGATCTGTTTTTTTTATTATTATTCATCAACCAAGGGGTCAAAGGTTCGACACCCAGCCATAACAGTTTTTTAATTTATTGATTTGCTTTACTATAGCGCTTATGCAAAAACGCGCTATTATAGGATATCCGAATTAATAGCGCTTTTAAACAATGCTATTATAGAGTTCCTTGCTGACGGCTTTAATAACGCTTTTCTCAAAAGCGCTATTGTAGCATACCTAGGTTCAAATATTTAATAGCGCTCATCTTAAAACCGTTATTATAAGGCTCCGTTTCTATGTTTTAATAGCGCTTTTTAAATAAGCGCTATTAAATAGGCGCTATTAAATCTCTTTTTTGTAGTAGTGAATTAAACTCTAGCATAATATAAAGAGGATACCTCATTTTGGTATGGACTTTTTTTATTACCATTTTACCCCTAGCAGTTTCATTTCTATTGGATTAAATTCAAACAACTCACTTTTATACGGTTGCTTACTAATAAATCATGTACACCATTACTATATATAAAGAGGATACATGAGTTTTTGTGTGGACTTTTCATAATACCAAGTTACCAACAATACTCTTGATTTTTTTAATAGCAAAAAAAATCTTTTATTAACAAACTCACTATAACATAAAACACATATTTTTTAAGTAGCAAAAATCTTTTATTAACAAATTTACTATAACATAAGTCATATTTTTTTTGGACACATAAGTTAGACACAGGCAGGTGCGGAACGCGCCTGCCTGGCTTGCTAGTAATAATTAATTATGTTACAAGAATATTGACCGTCAAAAAAAATGTTACAAGTATATTGATTCAAAAAAACTAAGTTACAAAAGTCCCGTAAAAAAAGTTACAAAAATAAAATAAAACTATTTTTTTTTTATGGTTAATCATCTACAAATCGATGGAGCTAGAAAAAAAATACTATAAACAAGTACCATAATCAGATCAGACTGCAATTACAGCTGGATTTAGAACATGATTAGAATCAGCATCAACATTATTTTCCGCTATAATAGATCTCAGCCATCTATTTATGATCGGACAGCTTATATTATATTTTCAAAAAATCAGTACTAAATGATCTCTACCCTTGATTCAAGATTTGACGGCTGAAAATCATCAGTGCAACATGTAGTAACTTTGTGCAATCCTTTTCCCCCTTTCAAACAAGTGATTAAGTCGAGATTTACTTGATGAATGAAATAATTTTCTATATTGTCTTTATTTTATTTTTGACCACGGGATAAGTAAAGTTTGGCGGAAAACTGGTTCCATCAAACTCAGATTCTCAAAAATAATTTGTATTAAGAGAAGTTCGTTAACTATTTTGAATACAATGTTGTCAAAAAAAAAAAAAACTATTTTGAATACAATATCTTAATGTCTTAGTTATTGTATTGTCTTTATTAACCATTAGAGTATTAGTTATTGTTGTAAATGCATGAAATAAAAAAATAGTTTTAACTGTAAAAAAAAAAGATGTATAATAGTTTGAAAATGATTTATACACATTGTTTGGGACCAAATTGGAGGAAAGTTTATTGTCGTGTCAAAAAAATAATCGATACTTAATGATTTAATGTAAACTTTTATTTTCTAAAATGAAAGTTAAAATGAAATTAATATATAGAAAGAGTTTAAAGATGGTAAGCAAAGGAGCAAGACCAAATTCTATCAGGGTTAAGACGCACGTGTGAAACGTGCTCCTCCACCGAGGACGCATATTCCTCCAAGCTTATCCCTTATTCCTAATAAGCGGAACAACTTAGCCCAGGATGAGGACCACGAACGGTCTCTCCCATCATCCAAGGAGAAGTCCTGGCAGTCAACGTTAGTGGGCTGCTTAACACGACCCATTAAGGAGACGTTTGACCCAACGTTGGAGGCTCTATATAAACCCTCCTCATCAGGAGGGTCAAAGATTCAATTCATTCTACTCTTTGAAGCATCGGAGTGCCTGCAGGTACAAACCCGCCTCCGTGGATTGCTCAACTACGAACATATTGCTGGCCATATCAAAATCTGATCTCCAGGTATGATAAAAATGTAATTTTATATTTAATTTAGAGTTTTGTGGATATGATATTATGTTAGTGTAAAATAATTTGACACTAACATCCAATAAAAATCAAGCATTTTGCCTTATATTTTCTCTTTCATTGGTAATATTGTAACAAGTTTATTTGATATGATATACATGTGTTTATTTGTTTCAGGTTGAAGAATTAGTTCTATATAGTGAAGGTTCAATCAATGTCGACTTTGGTGTCATCAACGCTACGGATTCGAAGGCATGAACATTCCAGACACTTCAATATTGTCATATTTAAATTTGCTGTTTTATGCTATTAACATGTATACTGTGAGTTTGTTCGCAGATTTATCATTTTTGTTTTTAGCGATTTTAAATTTGTATTCCATCAATGTATTATCAATTTGAATGAATGAATATCTTTATTTGAGTAAAAAAAACTTCATAAACAATGGAATTATGGTTAATCATCTACAAATTCAATGGAGCTGGAAAAAAAAATAAAAACAAGAGTCAGATCAGACTGCAACCACAGCTGGATTTAGAACATGCTCAGCATCATCATCAACATTATTTTCTCCCATGCACAAATAATAACCATATAGTATGAGCTGCAGAAGTCCAGATATTGCTCCAATGCTGGTGCTAATCTGCAAAAATATACAAAGATACATCCATTAATTAAGAATGGGATAGTTAAACTCAAAAATCTTTATTATATCCAACTAATCTACAATTATTAACTCACAATAAAATTATTGAAATCTATATTTAAGATCATATATATATATATATATATATATATATATATATATATATATATAGGGGAGGGATCAAATTACACCGGTGTAACATTTGGGTAATGTTACACCGTTCAATAACGCTTTAACGAATACAAATTTTACAAAATTCACCGTTTGATTGAAAGATTATATCGTATAGATCATCCATGTTAAATTTTACAAAAATCTAAAATCGTTTGATATGTTATTGAGACCGATGAAGATTAATGGTTTATGCGTTTTTATTGAATACCCTTAATCTTGATCTATCTCAAAAACATATCAAACGATTTTAGATTTTTATACAATTCAACATAGATGATCTATAAGATATAAGTTTTCAATCCAACAATGTATTTTGTAAAATTTGTATTTGTTAAAGCGTTATTGAGTGGTGTAACATCACTCAAATGTTACACCGGTGTAATTTGATCCCTCCCCATATATATATATATATATATATATATATATAATTTATTCACTAAATCTAAAAAATGATTTGTTTTTTATAATAAGAACCGAAGAGAGAAATAATTACCATGACATAAATGCCGAAAGGGTGGGTGAGACTTGAGAGCGAAGGGGGTGATGAGAGCATTTATTGTCCAGACCAAACCATCAAGAAAGATGGCCAAAGAGAGGCAAAATGGCAAATATTTCACACTCTTGGTTTTTACAACCTTTGTCTGTTAATTATATGTAACAAAAAACCAAATTGAAATTAGTGAAAAAAATTATAAAAGGTGATTTTCATATTTAAATATAAATTAATGGGATAGAAGAAGTTACTTACCATAATGGTAAGAGGAGAGAGACATACATCAGTGCGTTGAAGATAGCACATAAAATACCAAGAATACCAACAACTGAAGATCTTTTGGTAGTGTCATGTAGTGCCAACATTGTTATGAGAACAATGGCAGCAAAGAAAATCATCTCAATAAGAAGATAGAGAAGAAACTTCTTCTGAAATTAGGAAAAACTAGTAGGTATGAATGGAAGATTTGGAATGATTATATAACTCTTAAACATTCAACTATAGGTTTTGGTTGAAACTTTAAATTAATTAAATAATTAAAAATTATTAATTAATTAAAGTGACATTAATAGTTATTTTGTAATCATCCTAAATAGTATTTAAACTATGTTTGTTGAAGATTAAAATACATTGTGGGGTTAGGCCCTTTTGCATATAAAAAAATAAATTAAAACACATTGAACTATTTGTCAAAAAAAAAAAAACACATTGAACCAACATCTCATCAATATGTTAAGTAATTTAACGAAAAAAAAGAATATTAAAATATAGAATATTAAAAATAAAATTATTTTTAAGATTATAATGTTGAACTCTTAGACAATGAGCTAACATCTCGTTGATTAATTAATTGTGTGATTTAAAGGGAAAAAAAGTAGAATATTCGAAGAGTTAGATATATTTTACAACTAAATTTAAATTGTGTCAAGAGGTTATAAAATTAATCTCTTATTACCATCCTAATAAAATCTGCAAGATTACATAGATTAATTTATATTATGACTTTATATATATTATTTGGAATTACCTTCATTGAATTGAAGCCAATTAGATTTTTAATATTTAACTTTGCTGTTATAAAGATATTTTACTTATACATTCAATCAAATTATAACTTTTAAATATTTGAGATTATAGATTGTAGACCGATATTTTATGCATTAAGCAAGTATAATTTGTATAAATAATTTTTTTTTTCAAAAGCAAAAATAACTTGAACTCTCTATTATACAATCCAGGTGCATATATACTATTTGTTTAATATACTTAAAATTTTCACTTAAATTGTGCAATGACTTCCCAATTCATTGATGAAGTACTTATCCATTTATTCTTCAATTAGTTTTTTCTATTTTACGAATTGAACAAGCGTGTTTTAATTTTTTTTTCCTACAGAACATGGGTGTTTTAATTTTTTCTTTAACTATGATTTGTATACACGATTATAGTTGAACTCACTCAATACCTATGAAGCACAGACACAGACACTGACACGTTGACACCGATAATAATTTGAGAAAATGACACAATATATTGTGTAGAACTTTTGTCACATTAGCATAATAAAAATCTAATTATTAACTAAACACATCGTGTGATTGATTAAAGCTGATGCACTAATTAAATTGACACATTTTGTTTCCGTAAACTTAGCTCAGTTGATAGGGACATCACACTATATGTGTAGGAGTCCGGGTTCGAACCCGGGATACTCCATTTTATTCACCTTTAAGGTGGATTTTCTAGCCACTAGGCTACTTGACAAAAAAAAAAACTTTTTTGACACATTTAATTAAGAATTAAGAATGTTATATAATTCCCCATCCCTTGATTTGTGAGGTCAGTCGAACGAAGATTATATTCATTTACTTTGTCAAAATAGGTACACTTTTTTCTTTGACTCATGAATTGTATTGTCACTAACTAATTTACGAAATAATTTTCTACTTTATTGCCAGCTGTTGAAACCAAATGGAGAATAACAGAAATCGACTCTCAAGGGAACAACAACGGGAAATACAGACAACAAATGAAAGGAAAAGAAAGGAAAGAATGACCAACAAGCAAACACAAGAATGGTTGCAATGTTTTAAAAACCGGACCGGACATCGAACCGGTGAGAGTATTGGTTCACTGGTTTATTGGTCGAACCACCGGGTCACTGGTCGAACTGCATGATAAACCGGATTAAATCGGATTAAACCGGTAAAATGAACCGGTCTCTATAATAAAATTATATAATTATTAAATCAGATAAATTTATCTTTAAAAAAAGGTCAAAAATCTTTTGTTTTACCATTTGTTTTTTTATATTATTATTTTTATTTTATTTTGTATTATTTACCATATTTATCCCCCTTTATTCCCTTTTTATATTCCATCCATTAATTATCATAATTATTATTATTATTATTTCCTTTTTATTTTTATGCCATTTTTAATTACTACCTATCACTATTATTTTTTTTGACAGTACTACCTATCACTATTATTATCATTATTATTATAAATTTTGTTTTGTATTATTTACCATATTTATCCCCCTTTATTCCCTTTTTATATTCCATCCATTAATTATCATAATTATTATTATTATTATTTCCTTTTTATTTTTATGCCATTTTTAATTACTACCTATCACTATTATTATCATCATTATTATAAATATAACAAAAAAAAAACAAAACAATAACAGCAACAATCACGTCCCCCAACCCTTCTTTTTCTTCTTATTTTTTATTTTATCATTATTATTGTAATTTATTATATTTAATTTCATTAAAAAAAAAAAACCAAAAATCATCAACTCAATCAAGGAAGCAGGAAAGACAGGAAACTGAACAAGCAGCACACTTCCTTCCTCTCTTTTCACCCAATCTTCACCAATTCTACACTCCAAGCAAAAGCACAAATCACTTCAATCCATTTTTTCTTCCAAAACACCCTTGAATCCAGTACATAAATTTGTTCAATAGACACCAAAACCTAATTTTGTCTATAAAACTCAATAAAAAAAATTAGAGAAAGAAGAGAGATAGAAACACAACAGATGGCTTCCCCTCTCCACCATTTTCGACATCCTTCAATTCATTCATCACCATCATCATAAAAAACCACTACAACTCATCAACAAACACAAACAGAAACTCATAAACCATAATCTTCATCTTCCTCACAAAAACCATCATTTTCTACCAAATACCACCAAACAACACCATAAAAAACCACACCATTTTAAACCTACAAAAATCAGAATAGAAATAAAGAAACAGAACCGAACAAAGAGGGAAGAAGAAAGAAGAAAGAGCTACATCGTTTTGGAATCTTGGGTGAAAAAAAACATGCGTGTAATCAAACCGGCGGTTCGGGAAAACCGCCGGTTCACCGGTTTTCCCGGTTTTCCTGGTTTTTTCCGGTTCTCTCCGGTCCAATAACATGGACGGTCCAACTTATGAACCAGACCGGACAGGCTCCGGTTCCCGGTTCGACCGGTTCGACCGGCCGGTCCGGTCCGGTTTTTAAAACACTGAATGGTTGTTTCGAAGGCGGGAAAATTATAAGAAACAAAAAGAAAGACGAACAAATGTGAAAATATAAAATAACGTTCAGCCTAGAGTGCCTTCTCAATATTTCACAAATATGAATTTTCCAAGATCACACTTTCAAGGAACCCATGACCATGAAGTTGAACCAATTATTATTTTGAAAACCTAAAAATACACAAATTAAAAAATGTTTATAGGAACTAGCGGCCAGACAGGGCGCGTTCCGCGCCTGTCTGTGTCTATTATGCAAACTTATGTAAAAAAAGATATGTCTTATGTTATGGTGAGTTTGTTAATAAACGATTTTTGCTGCTAAAAAAAAAGACATGCCTTATGTTAAGGTGAATTTGTTGATAAATTTTTTTTGTTGTTACTAAAAAACTCAAGGGTATTGTTGGTATTTTGAAAAGTCCACACCAAAAACAATGTATCCTCTTTATATTATGTATAGATATAGATATAGATATAGAATAGATAAACTAACCGTTTGAAACTTGGAAGTTACATATATTGTGTTTTAAACTAACCGTTTGAAACTTGGAAGTTACATTTGTTGTGTTTTATTTCTAACCGTCAGAGGCAGGGGTATTAATGGGAATAACAAAAATTCATACCAAAAACTTGTATCCTATTTATAATAAGTATAGATTATTATTATTATTATTATTATTATTATTATTATTATTATTATTATTATTATTATTATTATTATTATTATTATTATTATATACTTACCAATTTTTATCTTCTTATGCAAGCCCACAAGTGGTAATTTACGCTGCCCCAATTAAGATGGAAAGCATACACACATTGGAAATAAATTGAAGAGTTGCTTAGGCATGAAATCAACCAACAGAGGCGGCAACATCAGAAATGAAACAAAAGGGATTACAACATGCAAATTGAAGAGTTCTGACATCTCAGAAGCAAGTAGAATGGCGGTGATACATGAAGCCTTAAGGGGAAAGTTTTCTGCACAACAACAGAGGGGGGCGGCGATTGGTACTATAAATAGGGGTTCTTGGTTTTAGTTTGAAGGAGGTTGTACATAGAAGACAGTTTTGGAGAGGCAGAGATTGAAGAACATAGAGGAGAATACCAACAACAATTGAAGTATTTTTAGGTTATTCTCTTCTCTTAATTTCACGAATCTTTTAGTGTTCTTCATGATTATATTGAGGCTGGTTAATTGGACGCTCATTAAGTAGGAGTTGACATTCACCAACATTTGGAAGTTGTGCAAGTTGTTTGAATTTTCTTACATAAGGATTGTATTGATGGAGCATTTGTTGTAGTTTATAAACTACAGTTTGATGTAGTTCAGGATTCTCCAACATCCTATTTTGTAGTTCATGTTCTGTATCATAGATATATAAATGCAAGTATCTCGGTCTGCTACTGATCGTACCTGGTGATCAGAATAGGTTCGAAGGCCGGTCCGTTGAGCAAGCTTCCACACCGAAGGGGGGGTTTGTACCTGCAGGTGCTCCGATGCCTAAGTCAGCAAGGTGAACAAGAGAGATACAAAGAAGAGAGAGAAAGTATGGTATAGAATGAATTAGAATACCTGGCTCTCCTGTCTAGGAGAGCTTATATAGTGCCCCCAGCGCTGGGCCAAAGGTTGGTCTATTGGGCCGGGATAACCGGCCCAATAGACTCAACTGCCAAGATAGTCCCTGTATCGTAGGGGAAGGCCGTTATTTTGCCTCTATCTTGGTTGGAGCCGTTCCGCTATTCGCGGGTAAGGGATAAGCTCCGTGACAGCTGTGGCTGGATAAAGGAGCACGTGCTAAACGTGCTGCTTAGCTGTTAAGCTAAGGCCGAATGAGTCATCGTGCATGGATAGACGAGCACGTGATTAGCGTGGAGCTAATCCGTTATGTCGAGCAGGACACGTCATTGGCTGACGTGTCGGGGAGGTCTCCCCTTGTTGGGCCATGCCCCAAATGTCGGGCATAAGTGATTGGGCCAGCTCTTGGCCCAGTCCAGAACAGGAGCCCCCCAAGTCGTTGCTCCTAGCTATAGGAGTAATGACTTAAGGTCCAGGCCCGCATGTCGAGGAGTTGTTTCCCCGTCACTCCTAGGAGGAGTTCACAATTCATTGACTATAATTGTTGCTCGTTTGCGCGAGGAGCGCATTTGTATGTTGCTCGTAAATTCCTCAGTGGCATGATGAGGAGGATTTTACTTCCGAAAGTCACTGGCTTTTTGGTTCCTCGACTAATTGTCGAGGAAGTATCGCACATGTTGCACCTAGTTGATGCTGCTTGTTATTACGGGTATGTTTATTTATGAAGATTGCTTCAATTGCCCGTGATTTTCGCCTGATCGCGGTGTCGAGGAGATAATTACGTTGGTGATAACTGTGAGCCCCTCGAGAGACGCGTGGTCTGTTCGATGGGATGTGAAAAGACAGACGTTTCGTCTGATCTTGACACGTGTGTGTGCTAGTGGAAAGAGTGATGATGACATTGGGAATATGCAGCAGTTGCCTCGTTTTACGAGGGGGCTTTCTAGCCGTTGGATCGCCGCGTCTTTTGATTTCTCTTGAGATCAAATTTTGGCCATTTGATGGTTCTTAATCATGGCCATCGGATATCGATCAACGGTGGTCATGTGTTAGAATGCATTGCCTCATGATGGAGGTGCAGAGATGTGAAGCGTTTATAAATAGAGTGGGGGAAAGCCACTTTCAAAGTTTCAGATTTTGTGTATTGCTATTTCTTGCCTTTTGCTGCTGCTGCTTCTGGTTCAAAGGATCCTTCAAGTTTCAACAGATTGTGAATCTCTTTTCTTCCTTTTAGCTTCGAGATACAGAGGTAATGTAACGTTTTTAGTCCATTTCTCTGCTCTCTTTTTCTTTTTGTGCTTCGTTGCTTATGTCTTTAGATCTCCTTGGGTTTATGTTCCGTTTTGGGTTTTTTGTGACCCATTTTTCATTATGTTTGGTGGTTCTAAACCTTTTAGTTTAGTATGATTTAGTGTTTAGTTGTGTGGTAGGATTACTGTTAAACGATGATTTTGTATCATGATTTAAGCTTTCCCCTTTTCCGTTTCTTCGTTGTGATGAAGTTTTTCTGGAAAAATGATGAGTATGCGTGAATTTCTGGAAAAATATGAAGGATGTTGATGAACATTGATGCGTTTCTGGGCAAAACTGATGAAGAATAACGTTCAATAATTCTGGGTTTTGACGAGTTTTCGTCGGGGAGGAGAATGTTGTTTCGTCTCCCCGTTTATTGTAGCAAAAAGCTAGGTTAGTTGACCCTTATGTCGGGGAGCTTCTCCCCACTTTCGCCTTCGCGCATATTTTAAGTGTCTTTATGCGTTGTATGAATGTCGGGGACCTTCTCCCCGCTATTTCTTAGAGAAAAATAAGTTTGCTGAAACTCTGTGTCGGGGAGCTTCTCCCCGTTTTTAACTTTAGATTTTATGCAAGACTACGTTTGCTTCTGGGCGTCGAGCAATGTTGATGGCTTGTGTCGGGGAGCTTCTCCCCGTTTTTAACTTAGTTTTTATGCAAAACTAAGTTTGCTTCTAAGCGTCGAGCAGAGTTTTGAGTTTGTGTCGGGGACCTTCTCCCCGTTTTTGGGCTTTGTTAAATGGTTCTCCTCGTTTCCTCTGTTTTCGTCTTTGTTTTGCCATTTTGATAAGGGCTTTTGGTCGGGGACAGCGTCCTCGCCCTTTTTCACGCCCTTTCACTTGAATTGCGGTGAAAGGGTGGATTTGATAACTGTCGAATTCACTGTCTTTTCGCTGCTTTTCAAGTGTTCGAAATGTCAGACACAGAGGAGATGACGGGGAGCCAAGCGGCTGCCAAGCATAAGTTGGTCGATACCATAACGGATCCAGCGCTAGACTGGGTCGCGCCCGAGCCGAGGGGCATTGCTTCGACGCTCACAGCTGAGGATCCTCGTCTTTACACCATCGTTGAGGACGTTGGGAATGGGCCAGTGAATTGGGAAGCTCATTTGCCCGAGGAGGGGAAACGGATCTGCTCGACATTCTCCGAGGATGGATTCGCTATGTATGAGCTGGCCTTTAAGGAATTGGGCTTTAAGTTGCCCTTCAGCAATTTTGAGTGTGAAGTTTTTGGCCGGTTGAAGGTGGCTCCCTCACAGCTCCACCCCAATTCGATGGCGTTTATCCGGGCATATCCTATTCTTTGCCGGTACTTAGATGTCGAGGCCACCGTTCCCCTATTCTTCCACATTTTCAAGATCCAGAAGCAAATAGTCGGGGAGAGGCAGGGTTGGGTGTCTTTAAAACATGCCTCGGCGAAGATTTTTAAGATGTTCGTGGAGTCTGCCCGGGGGTTCAAGGAGAGGTATTACGTCGTCAAACCAGTGACGCAAGCTGCCCGGGATTCTCTTTATATGGATAAGGAGTTGCTTCAGGAGGATGGGTCTCCTCGACTCAACGAACAAGGGGTGCCCATGACTGAACGGGTACCCCGGTTTCCTTTAGCTTGGTCGTCCGAACATTTCGAAATGAGGACGGAGGAATATTTAACCGCTGCTGTGGATCTGTCCCCGGAGGAACAGGCAGGGTTCTTGAAGCTCAAGACTTATGTCAAGGGCTTCAAGCCTTGTACTTTTACTATCGCCTCGGGTGCTGTTGCCCTCGACAAGAAGGGCAGGCCCAGGGTCGAGCCTCGGTTTGTAAATACCAAAGCCTTGCTTGCGTGCAAGAGTGTCGAGGAGGAAAAAGTCTTGCTCGGTATTTATTTTCAATTTTTGCCTGTATTACACTTGTTTTTATTTTTGATAGTGTTTTGTTTTATTTGCTCCTCCTCGTGGCGCTGACCATTTACTGTTTTATTGCAGATAATATGGCCGACCTTGCATCAGAGCTCTTCAAACTGGCTGCCGAGCACAAGGGTGACAAGCCGAAGAAGAAAACCAAGAGGGCCAAGGTTGGGTCGAGCAGCACAATAAATCTGGAGGAAACTGCGTCCGGGAGTCCGAGCCAATCTTCCCCGGTCGTAAGCTCTAAGGTGGCTCCAGGGAGTCGAACTAAGAGGCAGAGGGACGAGGCCATGGCCACCATCGTGGATTTGTCGGAGGGGGACGGTGGTTTTGTCCTCCCCGCTTGCTTGAGCAACAGGAGTTTTTTTGATAACCACCCCCTCCAGGTGCCTGTGTCGGAGAGGAATCATGTGTTGGGCACTTCTGCAGCTGCCCGGCAAGAGCAGCTGACTCAAGATGTGGCTGCTGTCATCCGGCTGGCGGAGACGGCTTTGGTCTTAAATGAGGGTGGCCCGACTTACGAGGCAGAGAAGTTGGCCGCCAAAAACAGGAAGCTGGAGGCTGAGATCACCTTGCTGGAAAATGACCTGCTCGACCTTAGGTCCAAACAGGAAAATTATTTTAAGAATATGGAGGAGGCTCGACTTACTGCTGAGCAGCTGGAGAAAACGAATAAGGTGCTCGAGGACCTTAAAGTCAGCAGTGCCGAGCAGAGGAGTAAGATGTTGGAGGAAATGGCTATATTGCAAGCCAAGTGTGCCCCTCTTGAGGATGAAAAGGAGGAGACCCTCAAGTTTGTAACTCGGGGAGACCTTGTGAAGGAGATCCGTAGGCTTGGGGGCCTGATGCTGGCGAGCATGGTGCACGGGTGGAAAAACGCCATTGCCCAGCTCAAGATTGTTAATGTCGAGCATGGCCTAATTACTGAAGGCATTCACAAGCTTAAGAAGGTTGAAAATGGGCAGATCGTTATTCCAGAGAAGTACAGGGAGATGGCCCTTGAGGAGGAAAAGGATGAAGAAGAAGAAGATGATGATGATGACGAGGAGGAGGATGCTGAGGAGGAGGCTGTCGAGGAGGAGAAAAATCCTGATGGGGATAAGGAAGGCCACGACGAAAGCCACTAGACCTCCTCGACGAAGTATTTGGGCCTGCGCGCCATGAGCTTGTAATTTATTTACTTTTTATTCCATGACAATTTATTTTTGGGGGGCCTGCGTG
Organism: Trifolium pratense; assembly: GCF_020283565.1. Taxonomy (NCBI): domain Eukaryota; kingdom Viridiplantae; phylum Streptophyta; class Magnoliopsida; order Fabales; family Fabaceae; genus Trifolium; species Trifolium pratense. The sequence goes on along the minus strand of NC_060063.1, from coordinate 19,330,878 downwards.
CCCGGCATTGTAATATTTGACAAATGGGTTTTTATGCCCGTTAATTTATAACATTGATGCTCGTTCTTTAATCCTGCTCGTCTATTTTATTCTCCTCGTGTGTATGTTTAAATTATTTTTGCTTTTGTTTTGCTAAGTTATGCCTGCGTGGAATGTGCATGTCTTTATGCTTGCTCGTTTTTAACTTAACAAATTTTTGGTTTTGGTATTCGTATATTTGCTCGACATTGTTGTATGCCTGCTCGACAAAACCTTTTTTATATTTGCAAGTTTTTTGTTGCGAGCGCGTTTCGTCGAGGAGCTCGTCCTCGGATTTAACTTAGAAAGTTTAGGGAACTAACTAAGCGCCTAGAGTTGTTTTCTGAGGCTAATACGGAGGCCGACACGTTGTTGTGCCCGTCCCCGCGGCTTGAACTTCCCATCGCGAGCTGGGCGTTAAGCCTTGGCACGAAAGACGAGGAGCTTGTCTTAAAGGTCATCCTTGTCGGGGAGATGCTTGAGCCAAAGTATCTCCTTTCCAATAATTGGATCGAGCACGTGTGCCCGCGTGCTCTCCGTTGTCTTGCTGTCGGGCTCGTTGCTTGAGGATCCGAGCAGCCTCTTTTGAGAGTATGTTTTTTTTTTTTTTTTTAGTTCGGCAATAACTTAGCTGTAATATTGTTTTAATTTTTGGGCGTTCCAAGGTCGAGGAAGTTTCTTTCCTCGAAGATCCTCGAGATAATACGCGCCATTTTCTGTTTTGTCAATGACGCGATATGGTCCTTCCCAGTTGGCCGCCAATTTACCATCCTGGGAGTCCTTAGCATTTCGTCTTAAGACGAGGCTGCCCACTTCAAATTCTCTTTTGATGACTTTGACGTCATGTCGGGCAGCTATTTTTTGTTTAAGGGTGGCTTCCCGAAGGGATGCCCCCGTGCGGATCTCTTCGACGAGATCAAGCTCTTCACGGAGAGCTTCGTCGTTCATTTCTTCTTCGAGCGGTTGCTCGGTTCGGCGAGATGGCTCGCCCACCTCCACGGGGATGACTGCTTCTGTTCCATATACCATTCTAAATGGAGTCTCCCCGGTTGTGGAGTGTGGTGTTGTGCGATAGGCCCAAAGGACGCTTTCGAGCTCCTCGACCCATTTCTTTTTATTTTGGTCCAGTCTTCGTCTTAGGCCGCGCAGGATTACTCTGTTGGCGGCCTCGGCTTGCCCGTTAGTTTGGGGATGTTCCACGGAAGTGAAATGTTGTTTGGTCCCCAGGGCAGCGAGGAAGTCTTGGAATCCCTTGTCCGTGAATTGTGTCCCGTTGTCCGTGACGACGGCTTGTGGTATCCCAAACCGGCAGAGTACGTCGCGTTTGAAGAAACGGAGTATCCTGAACGATGTTATGTCGGAGAGAGGTTCAGCCTCTACCCATTTGGTAAAGTAGTCCACGGCGACTATTAGAAATTTATTTTGGTGGAGTCCCTTTGTGAAGGGGCCAAGTATGTCCATGCCCCACCAAGCGAAGGGCCATGGTGACGACAAAGATTTGAGTTCGTGGGGAGGAGCTAGGTGCATGTCCCCGTGTCGTTGACATTTGTCGCATTTCTTCACATGGTCCTTTGCGTCTTGCTGCATGGTGGGCCAGTAGTATCCTGCTCGAAGAGCTTTCCTGGCCAGCGATCTTCCTCCCAGATGCTGGGCGTTGATTCCCTCGTGTACCTCGCGCAAGATATAGTCGACCGTTTCCTCGTCGACACATTTAAGGAGTGGGATTGAGAATCCTCTTCTATATAACTTTCCGTCGAGGACGACATATGCGCATGCTCGACGTCTAATTATTGCTGCCTCTTTCTGATCGTCAGGGAGGGTTCCATTCGCGAGGAAATTGTATACGGGGGTCATCCAGCAGTTTTGGTCGCCAATGACATTTATGTCGAGGACGTTGCTCGCCTTCTCGATGCTTGGTCGGGGGAGTACTTCCTGAATGACGGATTTGTTTCCGCCTTTCTTTTTTGTGCTCGCCAGTTTGGACAGGATATCTGCCCGTTTGTTGTGCTCGCGCGGAACGTGTTGCACCTCCACGGATTCGAACTTAGTGATTTTTTCCTTCACTAATGCTAGGTATTCAGAGAGATTATCATTTTTGGCTTGATATTCTCCCAATACTTGTGAGGCAACAAGTTGTGAGTCTGTGAAAATTTTTACTTCTTTTGCCTCCATGTCCTCGGCCAACCGTAGCCCTGCTAGGAAGGCTTCGTATTCTGCTTGGTTATTTGATGTCGGGAAGGATAGTGCTAGGGACACTTCGATGATGATCCCATTTTCGTTTTCCCGGATAATTCCTGCCCCTGCTCCCGTGGAGCTTGACGCTCCGTCGACGAATATTGTCCATTTGTCTGCCTCGCTTGTCGAGGAGGCTGGACTCGTCATTTCGGCCACAAAGTCTGCTAGGACTTGTGATTTTAGCGCTTTCCTGCTTTCGTAACGAATGTCGAATTCGGAAAGCTCGAGGGACCATTTGAGCATCCTGCCCGCCATGTCTGGTCGACCAAGCAATGATTTGATGGGTTGGTCGGTTCGTACTATGATTGTGTGTGCTAGGAAGTAGTGACGTAGTCTTCTTGCTGCGTTGATCAAGGCGAGGGCCACCTTTTCGATTTGTGTATATCTGAGTTCGGGCCCCTGTAGAGCCTTGCTCGTGAAGTACACTGGTTTTTGTCCTTCCGTTGTTTCGCGGACAAGGGCTGCGCTGACGGCCTCGGATGCGACGGAGAGGTAGATGTATAACACTTCCTCGACATCCGGGCGCGAGAGGACTGGGGTTTCGGACAGGGCCTTCTTAAGATGTTGGAGGGCCTGCTCGCACTCGTCCGTCCATTCGAACACAGCTTCTTTCCTTAGTAATTTGAAAAGTGGTAATGCGTGTTGAGCAGATTTTGCTACGAAGCGAGACAATGAGGTCAGCATTCCGTTCAAGGTTTGTATGGATTTTTTGTTGCTCGGAGTTGGGAGCTCCGTAAATGCACGACATTTGTCGGGGTTGGCTTCGATTCCTCGTTCTGTTAGGTAGAATCCGAGGAACTTTCCTGCTCGTACCCCGAAGGTGCACTTTTCTGGGTTGAATCGCATGTTGTGTTTTCTGGCCTGCTCGAAGACCTTACGTAGGTGGGCGGTATGGTCGATTTCCTCGTGGGATTTTACGATCATGTCGTCCATGTAGACTTCGAGCATGTCGCCTATTTCTGCCCGGAATACTTTGTTCATCATCCGCTGGTATGTAGCACCAGCGTTTTTTAGACCGAAGGGCATTACGTTGTAGTAATAGTTGCCCGACTCGGTCATGAAAGCTGTTTTTCCCCTGTCGGCCACAGCCATTGGGATTTGGTTGTATCCTGAATATGCATCCATAAAAGACAATAATTTAAAGCCAGAAGAATTATCGACTAATTTATCAATGCAAGGTAAAGGATAGGAATCTTTAGGGCAAGCCCTATTGAGATCGGTATAGTCAACACACATGCGCCATTTTCCATTAGATTTTTTAACTAGTACAACGTTTGACAACCAGGTAGTGTATCTGGCTTCAGAAATAAAATTTGCCTCTAGGAGGTCTTTTACAGCTTTTTCAGCAGCCTCCGCTTTTTCGGGAGACTGCCTACGCCTACGTTGCACTACAGCACTAGCAAGTGGGTCGACAGTAAGTTGATGACAAGCGATGTTTGGATCCAGCCCGGGCATGTCGGCAGCGTGCCATGCGAACAAGTCAGCATTTTCTCTAAGGCAGGCTTTCAGCTGCTTCCTCGCCAACTCGGGGAGCCCTGTCCCAATCTTGACTCCTTTTTCTGGATCCTCGCCAAACTGGACTATCTCGAAATCTCCATCTGGAATGGGGCGATAATGTTCTTTGCTCGCCTCGTCGTCCTCCTTCTCCTCCTTCTTTAACTTTTTCTCCTCCTTATGCTCTTTCTTGGAGGTGCGGCTGTCGAGGTCAACAGAGCTCACATTTGGGGCTGGCAGACTTGATGATGCTTCCGGGGAAGGCTTTGATGGCGCTTCCGAGGAGGGTTTTTGCTTTTTCGGCTCAGGAGCTTTGCCGATGAAGTTGTTGCCTTTGGAGGCTGCGTCAAAGCACCTTCTTGCAGCTTCAATGTCCCCGTGTAGAGTAGCAACCTGCCCTTTGTGAGTATAATACTTCATCTTCAAGTGGGCAGTGGAGGGGACAGCAACCAGGTCTGCTATGGCCGTCCTGCCGATGATGCACTGGTAGAGGCAAGGGCAGTCCACGACCAAGAATTTCACCCTGATCGACTTAGCAGTCTCTTCGGAGCCAAAGGTGACGATCAGGTCGACATAACCCCAAGGCCTAGTAGTTGCTCCATTGAATCCTGTGAGATCTGAGCCCAAGTACGGGGTGAGATGTGTCTCGTCCAGCTGTAAGGTTCTGAACAAACTGGCGTACATGATGTCGCAGGAGCTCCCCGGATCGATGAGGACCCGACGAACGTCCATGTTGGCCATGTCTGCCCGGACGAGGAGGGGAATTTGGAAATTGGCTGTCCCACCGGGCAGCTCTTCTCGATAGAAGGCTAAAGGCATTGATCGCCCCTTCGCCTTGTCCAGCGTGGCGTTCATATTCGAGGACGTATTTATGAGATCCTCGAATTTTCTTTTTATTGATCCGACGGTGTGCTTGTCCATGTGACCGCCGGATATGACGAGTGAGTCTGTGAAGTAGTCCCCCGTGGTAAGCGTAGGACTAGTATGGGTGTCCCCAAAACCGCTGGGGATAGCAAAGTCTTCTGGCCGGGAGACGCTCATGGCAATCTGCTTGGTGCCACTCTGCCCGACTGGTGGGGGAACTACCTCTTCGACGGCGCGAGTCTCCGCGGCCTCTGGTCGAGGGTCATTGTTTCTCTTCACGAACTCTCGTAACTGTCCGTTTCTTATTAATATTTCGATAGCATCCTTCAGCTGGATGCAATCGTCGGTCCTGTGACCGTAACTCTTGTGGTATCTGCAATACCTATTCTTGTCTTGGCCGGGCTTCAGGGGAGTCGGCTTAGGCTGTTTTACATTCGCTCTGTTAAACTCAGAGATGTGAACTTCAGCAAAGATTTCTCCCCGTGACTTGACGAGGGGGGTGTATGTGGCGAATGTGCTTGGAGGGCCACGAGATTCACGCCTGTCGCCCCTCCTTCTGTCTCTGCCCCTCTCGCCGCCCCGATCGCCGCCTCTATCATGTCCCCGGTCGCTTCCCCTGTCATCGTTCCTGTGGGTGGACTCGCGGGCAGGGTGGTTGCTCCCAGGTCGGGCAAGGCGAGCGACATCAGCTGCCTGGACCTCCTCGTAGTCGATGTACTTTTGAGCTTTTAGGAGGAGGTCGTCCCAGGTGGGTGGTTTTTCTATGCCCACAGCTTTAGCAAAATCGCTGCCCGGGCGAAGGCCCCTCTGCAGCAAGTATTTCTTCATGTCGTCGGTCGTCTCGACCTGCACGGCCTCTTTATTGAACCTCTCGACGAAATTGCGGAGAGTTTCTTCCTCGGCTTGGTATATGGCCTCCAAGGCGTGCACAGTCTTTGGATGCTTGCGGGAAGCAGTGAAGTGTCTGGAAAACTGTTCAGTAAGATCCCTCCATGAATGGATGGATTGAGGGGGCAGGCTTTGGTACCATGCCATTGCTCCCTTCCTCAGCGTGGTTGGGAACAGTCTGCACCTAATGGCACCGCTAATGTTCCTGAAATCCAGGTTCGCGTTGACATTGGCTATGTGATCGTCGGGGTCGGTCAAACCATCATACGCGGGGAGCGTAGGAGGTCTCTCGAAACCCTTTGGAATATGTTTCTTTAAGATGTCTCTGGAAAGAGGGCATCGGGGATCGCCCTCGTCGCTCCCGTTGGGAGAATGGTCCTCGGAAGACCGGGGAGAATAATCGCCGGGCATGGGCGTTGGACTGCGAGATTTGCGTGGACGATAGCTGCCCGACGCGCCATGCTTGGCCATGTTCGTCAACCCTTGAGGTGAATGGCGGCGCGGGGCTTCGTGTTTTCCTTTCTTGCCCGGGGAGAGCCTACCCTCGCGATGTGGAGGAGTACGGTCCCTCTTCCGAGGAGTAACTTCGACCCTCTCTAAGTCGGGGCGTCGATGTTTGACGGCCGCCGGTCGGGGAGGGGAAGGAGTAGCCTGGTGTCTCCGCGGGGGAGAGTTGGTCTTTCTGCGACGCCGGCTTTTCTCCAGCGCGGCGATTCTTTCGCTCTGCTCGTCCAGTCGACGATTTTGAGCCTGCATGGCCTCTGTTGTTTGTTTGAGGGCAGCGATCAAGGCTGCGACCTCAGAGTTGGCCAAGACGGCGGGCTGTTCGGCGTTGTTTGCCGGAGCTTCTTGCTTCAATTGCGGGCGTTTGCCCATCCGACGATCGGTTAGGATCTCGACGTCTTCTTCATCGGAAGAGAGTGAGGCCTCCCGTCCGTCGCGGGAGTCGGTTTCTGGACCGCGTGTCACGGTGGTATCGTCGCGCACCGGTGATAGGACGGTGTTATGCTGCGGCGGCGAAGAGGGTGGAACGTTGAGCACGTTGTCGTCGCCGGCGTCGGTGTTGAGTTGCTGTGATGAACTAGCCATGATGAAAGTTGTTGAAGAACGGAATCGGTTTTGATCTTTGTTTCTTTAGGAAAGATTAAAGAAGGGGAGGAACTCAGTTCCCCACAGACGGCGCCACTGATCGTACCTGGTGATCAGAATAGGTTCGAAGGCCGGTCCGTTGAGCAAGCTTCCACACCGAAGGGGGGGTTTGTACCTGCAGGTGCTCCGATGCCTAAGTCAGCAAGGTGAACAAGAGAGATACAAAGAAGAGAGAGAAAGTATGGTATAGAATGAATTAGAATACCTGGCTCTCCTGTCTAGGAGAGCTTATATAGTGCCCCCAGCGCTGGGCCAAAGGTTGGTCTATTGGGCCGGGATAACCGGCCCAATAGACTCAACTGCCAAGATAGTCCCTGTATCGTAGGGGAAGGCCGTTATTTTGCCTCTATCTTGGTTGGAGCCGTTCCGCTATTCGCGGGTAAGGGATAAGCTCCGTGACAGCTGTGGCTGGATAAAGGAGCACGTGCTAAACGTGCTGCTTAGCTGTTAAGCTAAGGCCGAATGAGTCATCGTGCATGGATAGACGAGCACGTGATTAGCGTGGAGCTAATCCGTTATGTCGAGCAGGACACGTCATTGGCTGACGTGTCGGGGAGGTCTCCCCTTGTTGGGCCATGCCCCAAATGTCGGGCATAAGTGATTGGGCCAGCTCTTGGCCCAGTCCAGAACAGCTACCATGATTTGGATAAAAACTTCCTATGTTGTGATAAAAAGAACCTTGAGCACGGAATGTGTATATACCACGACCAGTTGCAAGTATGCTTTCATCAACATGTACACCAATTGAAGTGAATGAAAGTACGTGGTTGTAACTTCTAATATTTTTCCTAAAATGAATTCCGTTAGCCGAACCATCTACAAATAGTTGTAGCAATTCTGGAGGAGCACTAACTATTGAAAATGAGACATTTCCGCCATTACAGCACATGGCACGTGATTCATGGTAAAATAACCTTGCATTCCAATGTCTACATGCTGCTGGGGGAGGTAATTGACATTTTGTCATTCTGACGTTACTTTGAAAATTTCTCGCAACATTGTGTCTTGCTTGATAATTTCCCCATGAAGCTGTTTGTTGTGAAGTTTAACTGTTAATAATTTTTAATAATTCGCATAGTATAAATAAGTTAAACTTTAATGCATTTTGTTATTTTTAGGAATCTATACATAACAATATTATTTAACATTGTATTGTTATATTCCATTACAATAGATAAGATGAATAACAATAATAATAAATAATAATTTAACATTGTATTGTTATATTCCATTTAACTAATTCATACATATGTTTTAGTTGTTATATTGTTTGTTGATTTATGAATTAATTCAATAAAGTAATTTTTGATTATTTGTTGTTCATAAATTTAAATAATTTATTCATTTGATGTACAGTAGTATCAAAATTAAATTATAAAATTAATGGTTACTTGTAGTGACAGGAAAAACTGTGGGTAGAGTATTATTTTTATAAACTGCTTTCTAGACTGTACTTACATACAAAACCGTAGCTAAAGGTCGAAAAGCTTTACTGACAGCCATTAGACAGACGGTCATAAATCCGTAGGTAGAAGTCAAAGTCGGGCAGTGTCTATAACTATGGTTTTTGAGCTTTAGTGACAGATTTTTCCGTAGGTAGCAGTCAAATTATTGTAGTGGTTGATCTTTTGTGTGAATATGGGGAATTTTTTTGTTATCTATATGAAAAAAAATGAAATTTCGTCTATTAAGACTAATATATTTTATGAACATTTTATTATAAAAACTAAATATTTGTTAGAATGTGATTTTGTGTGTCTTGATCGGTCGTCATTTACATGACCTTAGGATTTGTTGGAATGTGATTTTATTTGTAACATTACCTATTGAAAAAAGGAGTACTCGAAAAAACAGAAGATAAGCAAAAAGTTAATGTTCCTTGTCAAATGAGATTTTTAATTAATTATGGCTTTTTAAAACTTCAGTCTTTTAGAAAGTGAGGGACCAAACTATGTATAACTTATGAGATTTTTTTTATTAGTTATGAAGTTTTAAAACTTGAGTCTTTTAGAAAGTGAGGGGTCAAACTATGTATAAGCTATAACATCTAAAGAGGTTCAAATAGATGATTGAACTTTATAAGACTAAGTTTAAAAGGTACTAATTGTAAGTATAAATCGTAAATAAATATTGAAAAATAAAGAATAATTGAGTATATTAGGACAAAATTTGAAGTACTCAAGAATGTACCTTGACGACGACTGCGTGACGATGTATCATTAGCCGCGCCTTCCAAAGGCACATCAAGTATTTGAGCTTCGTCAAAATTTTCATCAAATTCCATACAAGGGGCTTAGGCCGCCAGAAACTTACAGAGGGCCCAAACCGCCAATAAATTTTGTCGGTAAATTGATGTTTTCTTGTAGTGTTATTAGGCCTAACACTTGGTCCAGCTTCGAAGTCATGGGTTCCTTGAAACCTTGTACTTGAAAAATTCATATTTGTAAGATTTTGGAATGGCACTCTCGAAGCAACATCATTATTAGTAGATGTTTCCACTTGTTTCCCCTTATTTTTTCTTTGATTATAATTCTCTCGCCTTCTTAATAGCTCTCGTTGTCTTTGCTCACTGTTCATTCTTTGTCTTATATTTCTTTCATATTGTGCCCTTCTTTCCCTTTGATGTTCCCTCGATTGTTGAGTTCTTCGATTTTCCATTTAATTGTTGTACCTGACAAAGTTTTAAACATATATATTAGGTGTTTCAGGATAAGAGTTGAATATATCAATATCTTAAGGAAATTATTGGTCGTCTTTATTTAAGTGACAGTCAGTTTCCAAATTTTCGGAGCCTTCTTATTGAGAATGACAGATTTAATACCAATAATCTATACCTATAAAAAAATTAAAGAAATAAAAAAGAATTACACCTAAAATAAACAAATTGCTTGCTTAAAAATTACACCTAAAATTGTAAGTAATAATATCTATGATTGCGATCATGAAAGAACATGAAAGGATTGTAAATTCATATATATGAGTAACGAGTGCAATATAAAAAAGAAAGAGAAAATAATTACACCTAAAATAGAAAATTTGTGTACATAAATAAGTGACTATGAGATGTTAGGAAGCTCAATTATGTTAGTTGTATAGTTTAATTGTGTGTATAAGTGTTGTTTAGATTTGTTGGATATGCCTTGAAATCTCGGTAACAAGAAGTCAGAAAATCATGGTTTTGGGAGATTCTGCCTGCTCACGCCCAGGCGTGGGAGCTGGCGCCCAGGCGTGCAGAACTGGGATCAATTCTGCCTTCTCACGCCCAGGCGTGGGAGCTCACGCCCAGGCGCAGCGCGTTTTGACAGCATGTGTTGTTTTGCTGTTTTTTTGGGAAAAAATCTTTTCTTGGAGGATATTCTGACTTGGATTTGTTTTATTTTAAAACAGATTTGTTACTAATTTTTTGGCATATATTTTTCTATAAATAGGGATCACTTTATTCATAGAAAAATTGAGTAGAGATGTAGAGACAAGGATTAGGGTTTGCCACCACACAAGGGCTAGGGTTTTAGAGAGGAAAAAGAGTTTTCTCTTGGTACAACTCTAGGGTGGGCAAACTATCTTTGTGGTACACCTTGGGAAACACTTATCAAATTGAGTCTCTTGGCCACGGGAAGAGATTCGGGTTTTTGGGTAGAATTAGGATTAATTCTTGTAACTCAATTGGAACTCTTTGTAAAGTTACTTGTTTGATATAGTGGAACGGAGGGGCTGCTCTCTCCCCCAGACTAGGTCATTATTGGACCGAACTGGGTAAACAAATATTGTGTTCTTTCTTCTCCTTTATCTTGTTTATCTATTATTATTATTATTATTGTTTATTCCGCTTAATCATTGGTTGCCGTTCTATTGCTCCACACATCAAGTTCTTTTATTGGTGTGATTTTACGACGAATTCACAACAATTGGCGCCCACCGTGGGGCAATTGGAACAATTTGAAGTGAGCACCATGGGTTATAAGTCAGATATCGAGGGACTTTCCAAAAGCAATTTGGAATTGTGGAAAGTGAAGATGGAAGCAATTTTAATGTTCGGGATGATGGGTAAAACATGGAGTGTTGTTATCCGGTGACTCGAAGATAACGAGTTAATGGAGATGGTGAAGATGGTCGGCCTGGAGAGGCGGTGGTAATAATACTCGACATCAGCCTGGAGAGGCGGTGCTAAGAATACTCGGGTTACTATCTGAAACAACAACGTTATTATTATGTGGAGGTGCTAGTGGAAGTTAGGAATCGTTGGAGTGTTGAGTCATCGACGTTGGATGCTCCAATCACATGTGGTCAAAGAATGAATACTTTGAGACTCTAGAGCTAGTTGAAGGTGGAGTCGTTCATCTTGAAAACGGAAAGCTTGAAGGTTCAAGGTATGGGTTCAGTTTGTCTTACGAAGTTTGACAATCGTGAGTTTCTTTACACGATGTGAGGTATGTTTCTGAACTTAGATGCAAAGATAGTTGGTCATGCATCTATAACTAGTGGTGACTCTCATAATGTGGTTGAGTTGTGGGACTTCGGGTGGACCTGTTAGTGACATGAGTTTAGTTGGACTAGTGAACAAGGTTTACTAGGTGTTGAACTGAACTGGAATTGTTGGAGACTAACAATAACTTGAAGTATGTTTCAGAGGAATTGAAGAGGTCTTGCGTGTTACAAGGTGGAGATCATGGTGGGTATACTTTGGTGGAAACTCAGTTTGAGGTGGAGTCTTCCATAGTGGTAGACAGTCAACATTAGCTCTTGGTTATCTAATCGGAGATAGGGAGGAGAGTGGTATTGTTGAACCGAAGGGGATGACCATGGAGACCTTGTGGGTTATGTTTCAATTATGGCTGAAGAAGTGCAAGACCTTGAGAGGATCTTCAGGGAGGCAATTGAAAGCAACATATGATCAGACTTGGTAACTTGTAAGACTGCTGGAGGTAGTTGGATACAAGGAGAGTTTGATGTTGCAGCTTGTGGAACCGCCTAAAATTCCAAGGTTGGTTTGGAGCCAAGCAAAACTTCGAGAGTACGGAAGGCATTCCGGGGTCGAAGAGTGGTGAAGGCTTGTAGGGCTATCGCAAAATCCCATGGATAGTCGGAGGCAAGCGATTCTTCAGGAGGCCGGAAAAGGCACAATCCGGGGGCTGAAGAGGGATGGTGGAGCTTGTTGAACTATCTAAAATTCCGATGATAGTTGGGAGCAAGCGTTTCTTCAGGGAGGTACGAAGTTGACCACTTCGGAGTCTGAAGAGGGTGCGGTGAATCTTGTGGGGCTACCTAAAATCCTATGGTAGTGGGATGCAAGATCTTCATGAGAGCGGAAGGCATTCCGAGGACGAAGAGGGAGGTACAATCCGGTGATCTTGAATAGAAGATTCAAGATGGAGAGAGCAGCACGGTGGTTGATGGGATCACCATCGATTTAAAGGCAAGGTGGAGAATTGTTGGATATGCCTTGAAATCTCGGTAACAAGAAGTCATAAAATCATGGTTTTGGGAGATTCTGCCTGCTCACGCCCAGGCGTGGGAGCTGGCGCCCAGGCGTGCAGAACTGGGATCAATTCTGCCTTCTCACGCCCAGGCGCAGCGCGTTTTGACAACATGTGTTGTTTTGCTGTTTTTTTTGGGAAAAAAATCTTTTCTTGGAGGATATTCTGACTTGGATTTGTTTTATTTTAAAACAGATTTGTTACTAATTTTTTGGCATATATTTTTCTATAAATAGGGATCAGTTTATTCATAGAAAAATTGAGTAGAGATGTAGAGACAAGGATTAGGGTTTGCCACCACACAAGGGCTAGGGTTTTAGAGAGGAAAAAGAGTTTTCTCTTGGTACAACTCTAGGGTGGGCAAACTATCTTTGTGGTACACCTTGGGAAACACTTATCAAATTGAGTCTCTTGGCCACGGGAAGAGATTCGGGTTTTTGGGTAGAATTAGGATTAATTATTGTAACTCAATTGGAACTCTTTGTAAAGTTACTTGTTTGATATAGTGGAACGGAGGGGCTGCTCTCTCCCCCAGACTAGGTCATTATTGGACCGAACTGGGTAAACAAGTATTATGTTCTTTCTTCTCCTTTATCTTGTTTATCTATTATTATTATTATTATTATTATTATTATTATTGTTTATTCCGCTTAATCATTGGTTGCCGTTCTATTGCTCCACACATCAAGTTCTTTTATTGGTGTGATTTTAAGACGAATTCACAACAAGATTGTTGCTTGGGACTTAAGTAAGGCTGGCCTGCGCGCGCATGCCTGGCTTGGAAGCCTGCGAGCTTGGCTGCTGGCCTGCGTGCCTTGCTTGTGCCTAAGCCTGTTTGTGTGTTGTGACATTGCCTATATAAGGCTTGTATTGTTGTTAGTAATAAAAAGAGAAGTACGAATTTACTTCAACAATTGGTATCAGTATACCTTTTGGAACGATCCAAACCCATCTTTGTCTAATAACCGAAGTTAGTTACACAAATAACCAAAGTTAGTTACTAGCAAAAACCATAATCTGTTTCTCAAGAAAGCTCTGATTCAAGCTTCCATGGCTGAATCAAGCAACTATATGCAACCTTCTATACCAAGATTCGATGGCTTCTACGATCATTGGGCCATGCTTATGGAAAATTTGCTGCGTTCTAAGGAGTATTGGGATTTGATCGAGAATGGCGTGATTGTAGCACCTGCAAATGCAACACAGGAGCAATTGAAGTCAGCAGTAGAGAGTAGATTGAAAGATTTGAAAGCAAAGAACTATCTCTTTCAAGCAATTGATCGAACAGTTCTTGAAACCATTCTTTCTAGGGATACAGCTAAAGAAATTTGGGATTTTATGCGATTGAAGTATCAAGGATCGACCAAAGTAAAAAGAGCACAGTTGCAGGCTCTGAGGAAAGAATATGAATCTCTGAATATGAAGATTGGAGAGTCAATTGATGATTACTTCTCACGCACTCTAACCATTGTTAACAAGATGAAGATGCATGGTGAAGCCATGACTCAAGGTACAGTAGTTGAAAAGATCTCGCGTTCTTTAACTTCAAGATTCAACTATGTGGCGTGTTCAATTGAAGAATCAAACGATGTCACCACCTGGACTGTGGATCAATTGCAAAGCAGCCTGCTAGTTCATGAACACAGAATGAAAGGTCAGAGAGATGAGGAACAAATCTTGAAAATGAGTAACAATGGTGGCAGAGGCAGAGGACGTGGAGGTAGAGATGGTGGTAGAGGGAGAGGACGTGGCAAAGGTAGATTCAATAAAGAAAATATTGAATGCTACAAATGTCACAAACTAGGCCACTTTCAATCTGAATGTCCAAATTAGGAGGAAGATAATGCAAACTATGCTGAATTTGAGTTTGATGAGGCTGGAGAAATCTTGCTCATGGCTCAAGGAACTAAAGCAACTCAAATCAGCAATGACAGTAAGTATGAAATTTGGTTTCTAGATTCAGGATGCAGTAATCATATGATAGGAAATAAAGATTGGTTATTTGACTATGATGATAGTTTCAAAGATTCAGTGAAATTGGGTGATGATTCCAAAATGGTTGTAGTTGGAAAAGAGAATTTGAAATTATACATTGCAGGGTATGTTCAAATTCTCACTAATGTGTACTATCTTCCTGGCTTGAAGAACAATTTGCTAAGTATAGGCCAGTTGCAGCAGAAAAATCTCACAATAGTGTTCAAGAATGATACTTGTAAAGTGTACCATGAAGAAAAGGGATTGATTATGTTCACCCACATGTCAATGAATAGAATGTACATAATCAATGCACCAGTATTGATTCCAAATTGTTACAAAGCAGCTCAAAGTAATGATGCTCAGCTCTGGCATCAAAGATATGGACACTTAAGCTTCAAAGGGATCAACATTATGGCTCAGAAGAAGATGGTACAAGGCCTACCATATGTGAAGGAACCTGAACAGAAGTGTGACAGCTGCGTGAAGGGAACGCAACAGAGAGACTCCATGCCAAAGAAAAGTCTCTGGAGAGCTAGTGAGAAATTGCAGCTAGTACACTCAGACATCTGTGGCCATATCAATCCTGAATCTAATGGCAAGAAGAGATACTTCATCACCTTTTTTGATGATCTGAGCAGAAAAACATGGACATATTTCTTGAGTGAAAAGTCTGAAGCATTCATTGCCTTCCAGAAATTCAAGGCTATGGTAGAAAATGAGACTAAACTCAAGATACAATGCTTGAGTACTGACAGAGGAGGTGAATATACATCTACTGCATTTAATGAATACTGTGATGTTCAAGGAATCAAAAGACAACTTACAGCTGCTTACACACCTCAACAAAATGGAGTTTCTGAGAGGAAGAATAGAACAATTATGAATATGGTAAGAAGCATGTTGAAAGATAAGAATGTACCAAAGAATTTTTTGCCTGAAGCAGTCAACTGGTCAGTACATATACTCAACAGATGCCCTACTTTTGCAGTAAAAGATGTCACACCAGAGGAGGCCTGGAGTGGAATCAAACCATCAGTAAGCCATTTCAAAATTTTTGGTTCCATTGCTTATGTTCATGTACCTGATAATCTAAGAAAGAAACTTGATGACAAAGCATTGTCTGCATTTACTTGGGAATAAGTGATGAATCCAAGGCTTATAAACTGTATGATCCCATGAAAAGAAAGATAGTGGTGAGCAAAGATGTGAAATTTGATGAAACAAAACAATGGAATTGGGAAATTAAGGAAATTGAAGCAGTTAAGGGAAGAGAAGTGATCCCTGACACAGATGCTTGCTCAACAAGCAAAATAGTGAAGAAGCAAATGAGGGTTATGATGATCACAATGAGCTAATGAATGGAAATGAAGCACATAATGATGATGTGGCTGATCAAATAGTTCCAGATTCAGAAGACAGTGATGAAGAAGATAACCCTCCATTGGATAAAAGAATTTCAAAAAGACCAGGATACCTTGATGATTTTGTCACAGATGAAGCTGAGATGCACAATCTTGCTATCTTCACACCTAGCACTGATTCCGTCACTTATGAAGAGGCATGTAAACATGATACTTGGAGAAAGGCCATGGATGCTGAAATTGAAGCTATTGAAAGCAATAATACTTGGGAACTGACTGCATTACCGGCTGGTACAAAGAAAATTGGAGTAAAATGGATATACAAAACCAAGTACAATGAACAGGGCAAAATTGAAAAATACAAAGCAAGATTGGTGGCAAAGGGTTACTCTCAGCAACAAGGCATAGACTACAATGAAGTGTTTGTACCTTGATCACTGTCGTTTTGCGATCAAAATAAGTTTTAATTAAGAAAAGTAGTAACAAGGTAGTTAACCTTGGTCATCTCACAAGGACCTCTAATTTAATAATTAGTAAAAATAAGAACAATGAATAACACAATTAGAAGGGGGGTTTTGGGTTTGTTTAGATCGAAAGAGTATTAGAAATTCAATTGATAAAAAGACGATCAATCCATTGGTTTTAGGAAAACTTCGTTTATGATTCTATCCTCGGTTCACATAAAATATTGTTTATATATTCATGTCTTGGTTGGTTTATAAGACCGATTATACAAGCGATAAACAATTTTATATGAATTCATTCGATTCAGCAAAGAATGTGTTCAACTAACCATGGGTAACAAGCGTCACTTAGAACACGGTTTGTATCATGACAGAATTCGACCAACCCCTTTTTGCTAAGCGCGAAAAAACCTATATCAATTCCTATTCGAACTAGTCATACAAGCGATGAATCAATCCGAAAAGTCTCACAACATATAACTCGAAACAGAGATTAAGCATCACTATATTCAAGTTTCATAAATAAATAAAGAGCATGAATTGATAAGAGAAGACAATAAATAAATAAACTGAATTACTATTAAGAATTGAACCTCAAGAAGTCATTAACGATGTTCCCGTATACCAATGGATCAACCTAGGGTTGCTAGTTTTCCATGAGAATGTAGCAGCCTCTATTTTTGCGTGAAGACTGAATTGTCCCTGAAACCCTAGCTGTGTTTTTGCTTAAGTACTCAGAGAAAATTGGGCTTAAAAAGCTACGGGTCGAAAAACATAAGTTTGACCCGAAATTACATTATTTTCATAAAGTCTGGAACATAAACGTAAATATTTGACTGTTTTAAGCTCCGAAATGGGTTCTGGCATTAACATGAAAGTTGTAGCTATTTCTCTTGTCTTTCCAACGCATATTCGCACACCTCAATCCGATACTCGTAGCTCAAGTTATGACCTGCGGACTGAGAAGGATCAACATGCAATTAAATCCGAAAATTAATCAAAGAAATACATTAGAGCTCAATTATGACCCAAAGTTTAGAAACATGGTAAAAAGTTAATATTAGGCTAGAAAAGCTTCCAATACGTCAAAGTACAAAGCCATAAAATATGTGCCAAAATGCACTGATCACACCTGTTGCAAGGTGGGACACTATCAGAACAATTCTTGCTATAGCTGCTTTGAAAGACTGGTATGTGTTTCAGCTTGATGTGAAAAGTGCTTTTCTACATGGAGAACTCAATGAGGAAGTATATGTAGACCAGCCTCTAGGGTATCAAAAGGAAAATGAGCAATTGGTGTACAGATTAAAAAAGTCATTGTATGGTTTAAAACAGGCACCAAGAGCTTGGTACAGCAAGATAGAAGCTTATTTTAATCATGAAGGATTTGAAAAATGTCCTCATGAGCATACCCTATTTGTCAAAAGTGAAACGGATGGAAGAATCATAGTATTGAGTCTCTATGTTGATGACTTGATCTTCACAGGCAATGATCAAAAGTTATTTGCTGATTTCAAGAGCTCCATGGAAAGAAATTTTGCAATGACTGATTTAGGTAAAATGAGATACTTCCTTGGTGTGGAAGTAAAGCAAGATGGTAATGGAATATTTTTGTATCAACAAAAATATGCAGTCGAAATCTTGCAGAGATTTGGAATGTATGATTGTAACAGTGTAAGCAACCCTATTGTACCTGGAAGTAAATTGCAGAAAGATGAAACATGACAAGCCAGCAATGCAACAGTCTATAAGTAAATGGTAGGCTGTTTGATGTACTTGCTTGCCACCAGACCTCATCTTGCTTTTTCTGTGTGCTTAGTGGCAAGATATATGGAAAGACCTACTAAAATTCATATGGCTGCTGTGAAAAGAATACTTAGATACTTGAAAGGAACAGCTAACTATGGTTTATGGTATGAAAGAGGCAAAGGAGAAGAGTTGGTTGGTTGGTCTGATTCTGATTATGCTGGTGATATTGATGACAGAAGAAGCACATTTGGCTATGTGTTTATGATTGGTACCAAGGCAGTTTCATGGTCATCTAAGAAGCAACCAATTATGACATTATCCACCACTGAAGCTGAATTTATTGCTGCAGCTAGTAGTGCTTGTCAAGGAATTTGCCTGTCCAGAATTCTGACTCAAATTGATGCAAGGGAGAAAAGTTGCATTACCATATAATGTGACAATAGCTCATCAATAAAGCTATCCAAGAACCCTGTGATGCATGGAAGAAGTAAGCACATAGATGTAAGGTTTCATTTCTTAAGGGATCTGACTAAAGAAGGTAAAATTCAGCTGGTTCACTGCTCATCCTTTGAGCAAGTTGCAGACATAATGACCAAACCATTGAGTTTCGAGAGCTTCAGCAGGTACAGAGACAAGCTGGGATTGTGCACACTAGAATTGATAAATTGATCTTAAATGATGTTCAATTTAGGGGAGCAAATGTTAGGAAGCTCAATTATGTTAGTTGTATAGTTTAATTGTGTGTATAAGTGTTGTTTAGATTGTTGCTTGGGCCTTAAGTAAGGCTGGCCTGCGCGCGCGTGCCTGGTTTGGAAGCCTGCGAGCTTGGCTGCTGGCCTACGTGCCTTGCTTGTGCCTAAGCCTATTTGTGTGTTGTGACATTGCCTATATAAGGCTTGTATTGTTGTTAGTAATAAAAAGAGAAGTACGAATTTACTTCAACATGAGATAGTGTAATTGGAGAAAGAAGGGCATCATCGAAGCTTATAGATTATTAGGGGAAAAATTACTTGTTTCCATATAATAACGTAGCTTACAATTAGATTTATAGAGTATGTTTCAGAATCTTCTACATGGTATTTAAGTTCCATGTTAACTAAAATATTATTGAGCTAATCATATTTTGTACATGGTTTTATAACTTTGTTTCCATATGATAACTTACAACTAAATTACACAGTTTAAATACCACGGAACAACAAACAGTACTGGCCCGTAAGCGAAAATTATAAGTTAGAATATGTACAAATGCACTTCATAAAAACTAGTTGGACACCCGTGCGTCCGCACGGGAGTCGCGGCGTTGCCGCTCTTCACTTGGTAACATGAAATAATAATTTATTGGAAAGTAATTCAAAAGATAAAAAAAATAATCAGAAAAAATATAATATTTGGTAAAAAAAAAATAGAAAAAGAACAATGGTAAAACCATCACAAAAAAACCTCAGATATCCGTATTAGTATAATATAAATTTTGTTCAAAAAAATATATAAATATAGATAATGGAGAAATCATGAAAAAAAATAGGCTAGTTTATTAATTTATTAGTAAAAACATCGTCTTGTAAAAATAACCAAAAACTTATGTCTGTGTATTCAATATATGAGTATAAATATAGTCCCGTAAAAATTATTAGAAAATAGGCAACCTTATTAATATGTTAGTGAAAATATAGGTCTCACTAAAATCATCAAAATAATTAGGTCACTATATTAAATATTAAATATGAGTATAACCCGTAAAATTGTAAAAAAAAATAGACAACATAAAAAATAAGTTTCGATGTTAATATATGAGTATAAATATAGGTTCCGCATATATTATAAAAGAACGTGCAAGTTTATTAATATGAGTAAAAAACATAGGTCCCACAAAAATTACACAAAACATTAGGTCATTGTATTAACATATGAGTATAAATATAGATCTCACAATAAATAGTATAAAACTGAAAACTTTATTAATAAAAGTAAAAGCATATAGCCCTGTAGAAATCACACAAAATATTAGATTTTTGTGTTAATATATGAGTATAAATATATGTCATGTAGAAATTATGAAAGAATTGACAACCTTATTAATATATTAATAAAAAATAAAGGTCTCGTAAAAATCAACAAAATAATTATGTCCCTGTATTAATATATGATCTACTATAACCCGTAAAATTATAAAAAATTAAACAATTTTTTTAAAATATGATTAAAAATATAAATCTTGTAGAAATTAAAAACAAAAAAGGTTCTGGTATTAATATATGAGTATAAATATATGTGTTACATAAATTATTAAAGAACAGAAAACCTTATTAATAAGAAGAAAAACATAAGTTTCTCTGAATTCACACAAAAGATGATGTCCTCGTATTAATATATGAGTATAACTCGTAAAATTAATAAAAATATATACAACTTTATTAATATATGAGTAAAAATATAAGGCCCGTAGATATAACCAAAAAAAGTATGTTCTCATATTAATATGAATATAACCTGTAAATTATTAAAAAAAAATTGACAACATAATATATTAGTAAAACACAAGTTTCGTGAGACTAAATATAAATTCTGCATAATGTATTGGTCAATCTATTTCAAAAGAATGACCAATGTATTGATGACAAGTGAATTTTTTGTTCCGGTAAAATAAAAGGTAATTTATTTCTCAAAAAAATAATTAGTCCTTATATCAACAACAAAATATCTTCCAAAAAAAAAAACTTCTAAAAAAATGTCATTTATTTTTTAACTTTGTATTTAATTTTTTTTTAAACTAAAAGTATCATCCGCACAACCCTGCAGAGACCAATCCCCTCGAGATGACTGAGAATTCTTATTGGTTTAGTCTCAACATTTTTCGGGAGTTTTTCAAATTTTCTCCCACCATATTCTGATATTAAATTAATTAAATATAGGACAAAACTTAGAAACAGTTCCATAGGTACTGTTGATACTGTTCACCAATTAAAATGCGACACCTGAATTAATTTATTCGTCATTAATAATTTATTAAACTCCGTCAGTTCACCATTATCTAAATATCTAAAAGTGAAACTGAGTTTTTAATTTCCACTGTTGTTATCAACATTGATTGTATCATTGAAAGTGAAATCAACAACAACAATATTATAGACATGGCAATAACCCCAACCATGGAGAGGCTTTGATGAAAGGGCAACAAACTCAAATCGTTTGAGTCCTCCAATTGATGAAGATATGTATACTAACTATATATATATATATATATATATATATATATATATATATAAGCCATAAGTTGGGAAGGTAAAAAAGGAACGGATGAATTGAAGGAAAGAGTAGTGGTGATCTCCATCGCTTTACTCTTCTCTTTCACTTGCTCGACGAAATTCGAATTGACAACGTGAATTTTATTAAAATTGAAATTAGTGATATGGAATAAATTAATCCATGTGTCATGTTTCAATTGGTCACAGTAAAAACCATTTCTATGGTTGTACAAAAAAAAAAACAGTTTCTATGAAACTGTTTATAAGTTTTGTTCTTAAATATATTTAGTTGAATTAAAAATTAACTTAATTGAATATTGGCTTGAAGTCCATAAATAAAGTTGATATTAAAAAAAATATAAAAAAATATTCAAAAAAATATGTGTAGACAAATATAAAATAAACAGACAAATATAACATTAATATTTTATTCTTTTTAGGTAATTAGTATTGCTGGATTATTGATAAAAACTTTCCATATAAAACTTTTCAGAAAATAAAAAAACGGAACATAAAATAAAAGGACAACTATTTTTGTTTTAAGTAAGATTAAAAAAAAAATATATGTGTAGACAAATATAGCATTAATATTTTATTTTTTTAGGTAATTAAAAAAATGGATTTGTAGATAAAAAGAAAAAAAATGTGGGAGAAGAGGTAATTTAGATTAAAAAATAAATAAAAATAAAGTGATGTAATTTAATTTGGGTTACATACAAATAAATTGGATTTGTAGGGTAAAAAGAAAAAAAAAGTGTAATCTACCTATATTAACAAAAACGTGGCAGATGGTCGAGACCCAGTTAATAAATATGTATAGGATATATCGATGGCCAATTAATAATTGATTTTTATTTACCAAAAAATTGAATTTGTATAAAGTGAGGTATTTGAATTTGGGTTACATACAAAAAATTGTATTTTTAGATAAAAAGAAAAAAATCGTGGAAGAAGTAACAAATAAAGTGAAGTTTTGTAGTTACAATTGACCATTTTATTCATATTAAATATATGTTGGTTCCAAAAATATAACAAATTAATTCATATGGCTTAGTGGTAAATGTAATAAGAAGTTTAACTAAAAAGTTAAGGGTTCAAATCCTATTGAGAATTTTTTTTAGCATTTTTCTACTAACTTTTTTTGATAAAGACAAAAAATAACCCTGAATTGATTATGTGTCAAAAAATAAAAAAGGGGCAAATTGGGAATTTCATTAGTATCTTCTTTTCTTATATAGTAGATGGGTATCAAATGGGAAGTAATAAAATAAGTAATAAAATTATAAGTTAGAATAGGTAGAAATGCACTTCATAAATAAGTAATAAAATAAAAAAGTGACTTTGCTATTTAAGATGGGAAGCCAACTATTAATTGTTGCTTTCAATTTTGTCAAAAATTAGTGGACCTTTACACAAAAATGCAAGATACAAAGCACGTGACATGTGTTGGTTCCAAGTGGTATTCTCTAGTTTATTCATCACATAACAAATCCTTATATAGGAGTACAAGACATACAAGTAAGCACACACACATACAAGTGCTTAACTTGCTAACCAAGTCATCTCAGGCCAAGCCAGGCCAAGCCTGCTTGCCTTGCGCGCGCATATCCTTGCTCATTGGCACGCCATGAGCCTGCTGAGCCTAACCTTAAGCTAATCAACACTAACATACACTCCCCTAAACTGAACACATGTGAACAGTTTATACAAAAACAACATAAAGCAATCATTCTAAGCTATGACTATCACATACACCCAGCTTATCTCTAAGATTACAAAAAGTTTCAAGCTTCAATGGCTTGGTCATGATATCAGCAATTTGCTCCATTGTACTGCAGTGGCTGAGCTATACCACTCCTTCTCTAGTCAAATCCCTCAAGAAATGATACCTCACATCAATGTGCTTACACCTTCCATGCATCACTGGATTCTTTGACAGCTTAATTGATGAGCTGTTATCACACTTTATTGTAGTACATTCCTGCAATTGACCAAGCTCTTCAAGAATTCTTCTTAACCAGATACCTGAAGGAAAATAGTGATTAAAAAAGGGCAGCGGAATTTAAAATTTTCCTTTGTTGATCCTTACGAATGAGCATGATTCGTGTTAAGAACTTTTACCTCTTGTGAAGGATGAGATTTGATTCACAATCAAAATTGATCACGAGCGTTGAAGATGAACGGCAACGCCTCTAGCTAGTCCACACGAACAACAACCTTCAGGAAGAGTGTTAGCTCCAAGGATGAAGGTTTTTAGTGAGAGGTGGGAGGAATTAGGATTTAGGGTTTAGCAAGAGAATTTGCTTCAAGTGATTTTCTCACTATCACAAGGGTTCTATTTATAGAATTCCTTGTCTTGTGCACCAAGACAAAAACACTTGTCATTGGGCCCAAATTACACTAAAGCCCTTTTCATTAAATAACCAAAGGGGTGCTTGCCCCATGTGTCATGTACACATGGACGCTCTCTCACCATACCATATGGTGTACCGCTTATTTAATTACCGTGATACCCTTATCACATCTCCATATTCCTCTGAGGTACACCGTATCTTACGGAGTTCCTTATCTCACACTAGGCTGTCCTTATGTGTGTGACCCTTGTAGGTTTCCGTAACGTTAGCAGTTATACATTTAATTATAACAAACAGTGAGCGGTATCTAGCAACACATCACTGCTACCCAAGTCACGAAATTGCCTTGTGATCTGACAAACCTTATCCGTGATAATGCTTATGTGCATAATTACCCTTTTGACCCTATGTCTATATTGAACACAAGGCATACACTGTGTCACCCTTGTTCGATTAGATATTGGGCCCTTAGACATTTATCCTGTTATGCAGGACGGACAAATTCCATCTAGGTCACTCATGTCCCTTAGCATGCTTGGTGAAGTACCCATTAACTGTCTTTATGGTTATCCTGTTACGGACAACGTTTGATCAGCAACAAAGTACCTAACTCTACATTTAAGGTCCATAGTGGTTTCAGGTCGGAGGGTGGTATACACCACTATCACCATGAGAGCAACTTATGACATCTTGCATAACATTATATGTAGTACTCTCATAGCGGGTCAATCCAGTATAAATATTACTCCTAATATTTATACCTATGTCAAGACTTGATAACTCCTTATCCTATGATCCATGAGATGTGATCATCAGTATATCTTCATAATAGTCTCTATGTTTTATTATTATCCCAATTCATAATAAAACTCGACTACGGATACTTTAAGAATAGGTAAATGGATTCAACTATTCTAGGGACTTTATCATTTTGGACATACAAACATAATAAAGAAATGCCTTTTATTTATTAATAATAGATACAAGCATCAAAAGTATTGGCCTCTAGGGCTTACACCAACAATCTCCCACTAGCACTAGAGCCAATCAGGCATTCCTCTAATACCCATAGATCTAGTATGTCCATCATGCTTCTGCTGAGCAAGAGGCTTTGTCAGTGGGTCTGCAATATTGTTAAGTGTAGGTACTTTGCATATTTTCACATCTCCGCGATCAACGATCTCTCGGATGAGATGATAACGCTTGAGTATGTGTTTGGATCGTTGGTGAGATCTAGGCTCCTTAGCTTGTGCGATAGCTCCATTGTTATCACAGTAGAGATCAATGGGATCCACAATGCTACGGATTATGCCAAGTTCACTTATGAACTTCTTGATCCAAACAGCTTCCTTTGTTGCACTTGATGCGGCAATATACTCGGCCTCGGTCGTAGAATCAGCAACTGTTTCTTGCTTCGAACTTTTCCAGCTTACAGCGCCACCATTTAAGCAGAACACATAACCAGATTGCGATCTGAAGTCATCCTTATCTGTCTGGAAACTAGCGTCGGTATATCCAACTACCGCAAGCTCTTCCATGTTTCCAAATATCAAGAATGAATCTTTAGTCCTTCTCAAGTACTTAAGGATATTCTTGACAGCTATTCAGTGACTCTCACCGGGATCAGATTGGTACCTGCTCGTTGCACTTAAAGCATACGAGACATCTGGACGAGTACATAACATGGCATACATGATAGATCCAATTGCAGACGCATATGGAATCTCATTCATGCGATCCCTTTCTTCTTTTGTTGAAGGGGATTGTGTTTTTGACAGACACAGCCCATGCTGCATAGGTATGAATCCTTTCTTGGAATCATGCATATTAAAGCGCCTTAGCACTTTATCTATATATGTACTTTGACTTAGGCCAAGCAGTCTTTGTGATCTATCTCTATAGATTCTTATTCCTAATATATAGGCTGCTTCGCCAAGGTCCTTCATAGAAAAGCATTTCCCTAACCAAGTTTTAACTTGTTGTAAGGTAGGGACATCGTTTCCGATGAGTAATATGTCATCTACATATAAGACCAAGAAAACGATCATGCTCCCACTAACCTTCTTGTAGACACAAGGTTCATCTTCATTCTTGATGAATCCATATTGTTTTACAGTTTCATCAAAACGGAGATTCCAGCTTCTGGAAGCTTGCTTTAATCCATAGATTGATCGCTGCAACTTGCATATCTTATGGTCTTCCTTTGGTATGCCAAATCCTTCAGGTTGTGTCATGTACACATCCTCAAGGAGGTTTCCATTAAGGAAAGCTGTTTTGACATCCATCTGCCATATTTCATAATCATGATATGCAGCGATAGCAAGTAAAATCGGAACAGACTTAATCATGGCAACTGGTGAAAAGGTTTCATCATAGTCAACTCCTTGAATTTGTTTGTAACCTTTAGCAACCAGTCTTGCCTTATAGGTATGTACTTTACCATCCATGTCAGTCTTCTTTTTAAAGACCCACTTGCATCCTATAGGATTAACTCCCACAAGAGGTTCCACCAAGTTCCAAACTTGGTTTGTGTACATGGAGTCCATTTCAGATTTCATGGCTTCTAGCCACTTCTCAGACTCAGGGCCAGTTATAGCCTCTTGGTAGGTCACAGGCTCATCTTGATCCATGAGCAATACGTCACCTTGATCAGTTATGAGATATCCATATCTCTCTGGTTGGTTATGTATCCTGTTTGACCTCCGCTGTTCTTGTTCTACTTGAGCAGACTGTTCTTCCACAACTACTTGTGGTTCCTGCTCATGTTCCTCCATAGGTTCTTCAATGCTTTGTGGTTCTTGAATTTCTTCAAGTTCTACTTTCCTCCCACCGATTCCTTTGGAAATAAACTCCTTTTCCAAGAAAACTCCGGTTCGAGCGACAAACACTTTGCCCTCTGAAGGATTGTAGAAGTAGTACCCTTTTGTCTCTTTAGGATACCCCACAAATAGGCATTTGTCAGATCTGGGCTCAAGCTTTGTTGAGAGTTGTCGTTTCACATAAACTTCACAACCCCAAATCTTCATGTAAGACATGTGTGGTTTCTTGCCACTCCATATCTCATATGGTGTCTTCTCAACCATTTTAGAAGGAACGCGGTTTAGTGTATAAGCTGTTGTTAATAGAGCGTGTCCCCAAAAGGAGTTTGGAAGATCAGCATGACTCATCATAGACCGCACCATGTCCAAAAGGGTTCGGTTTCTCCTCTCAGATACACCATTCCATTGTGGTGTTCCAGGAGGAGTGAGTTGGGGTAGGATCCCACACTCTTTTAGATGGTCATCAAATTCTAGGCTTAAATACTCACCTCCCCGATCTGATCGAAGGGTTTTGATTTTCTTTCCTAGTTGGTTTTGTACTTCATTTTTAAATTCTTTGAACTTTTCAAAGGATTCAGATTTGTGCTTCATTAAATACACATATCCATATCTACTGTAGTCATCAGTAAATGTGATGAAGTATTGAAAACCTCCTCTGGCAAGTGTGTTCACTGGTCCACATACATCAGTATGTATGAGACCCAAGAGATCACTAGCCCTTTCACCTTTACCAGTGAATGGGACCTTTGTCATCTTTCCCAATAAGCAAGATCTGCATGTTTCAAAAGATTCATAATCAAATGAATCCAAGAGTCCATCTTTATGGAGCTTGGAAATGCGTTTCTCATTTATATGGCTTAAACGACAGTGTCAAAGGTATGTAGGATTTAACTCATTAGGTTTCATCCTTTTTGTATCAATGTTATAAATTGGCATTTCAAGGTCAAGAATATATAATCCATTACTCATTTGTGCATTGGCATAAAAGATATCATTCAAATAAATGGAGCAACAATTGTTCTTTATTATAAATGAAAAACCAAGTTTATCCAAACAAGAAATAGAAATGATATTCCTGCTAATGGAAGGTACATAAAAACAGTTTTCTAACTGTATTATTAATCCACTAGGTAAAGTCAAAACATAAACTCCTACGGCTAATGCGGCAACTCTTGCTCCATTTCCCACTCGTAGGTCGACTTCTCCTCTAGCCAATCCTCTACTCCTTTGCAGTCCCTGCACATTAGTACAAATATGAGAACCACATCCGGTATCTAATACCCATGTAGAAGAAGTAGATAAATTAATTTCAATAACAAAGATACCTGCTGAATTGGAACTCTCTATTCCATTCTTCTTATCTTCCAG
Organism: Trifolium pratense; assembly: GCF_020283565.1. Classification (NCBI taxonomy): domain Eukaryota; kingdom Viridiplantae; phylum Streptophyta; class Magnoliopsida; order Fabales; family Fabaceae; genus Trifolium; species Trifolium pratense. Next base: position 19,303,416 of record NC_060063.1, on the reverse strand, counting down.
GTACTTTGGGCAGTTCCTCTTCCAATGTCCAGTTTTGTTACAGTGGAAGCACTTACCCTCCTTTGCAATGCCACCAGTAGGCTTCAAAGCTTGGGGGGCAGATTTGGGTTTGACAACTTCTTTGCCCTTCCCTTTGTTGCCCTTCACTTTGTTGCCCTTTTTGTGATTTCTTTTGCCGATCATCAGGACATGATTCGACTTCCCTTTTGACTTTAAATTCTGTTCAGCCTGTCTCAACATGCTTAACAATTGTGGCAGAGTTTTCTCCATGTTAGACATGGTGAAATTCAGCACAAACTGATTGAAACTTTCCGGCAACGATTGCAGGATAAGATCAGTCGCAAGCTCATCTCCGAGCGGAAATCCCAATCTTGTCAAGTTCCCCACGTACCCAATCATCTTGAGCACATGTGGACTTACAGGAGATCCCTCAGATAACTTAGCTCGAAAAAGGGCTTTGGAAACCTCAAACCTCTCAATTCTGGCTTGCTCTTGGTAGAGCGTTTTCAAGTGTTCGATCATATCGAACGCATTCATTTCCTCATGTTGCTTCTGAAGCTCAGAGGTCATGGTAGCCAGCATGAGACACTTTGCATCCAAGGCATCATCAAGACGCTTCTGATAAGCATCCCTTTGGGCCTTAGGAGCATTTGGGGCAGGTTCCTCCTCAGGATCAGGGTGGGGTTCCTCAATAGCATACAGCTTTTTCTCGTGCATGAGGACTATCCTCAAGTTACGGTGCCAATCGAGAAAATTTGTCCCAGACAATTTCTCTTTATCAAGGATTGATCGCAAAATGTTGTTAGAAGTGTTGGTTGTCATGGTAATCTACATTTAAAGAAGTGAAAAATATAAGTATCATTAACATATTCAATTAGGCCTTTAATTAAATACGCTCCCACTATTTTATTCAAAACAAATGACCCTCATCATTTGATTCGGAAAATCCCGTTGGAAGATCTTCTAGTGGATCGAGATCCATATTTCACTATGTCTTGAGTCAGCGTTGGTTGATCACCCAAAACATAGCTATTTAGGTAGGAACTCCTTCCAATTGTATCTTATACAATTCTCGAATATTTCAATTGGGTGAATAACTCCTTATTCTAATCCATCTTATGGATCATTCCCAATTCTTGCTTCTAAACATATATAATCTCATTATATTTTAGCTTAGTTAAGTTCGACCCAATATTTTAGAAATTTGATATTACGTTTATCCCATCGCGCCTTACTAATGTAAAATATGCACTTCGCGTTGGACGAACCCACAATATTTGACACTAGTCTTGACGAGTTCTAAAATACGAAAAGCATAAACTTAATATTAACCTTGAGGAAATTTTAATTAGTTGGATCTCACCGGTTTATTTATCATATAAATCGTCTCTCACATGCATCAACATACATACATATACATGCATCAACATATATAAATAAATGAAACAGTTATGGCCCCTGGCGCAATTGTTCTCTCAAGCCAATGAGAGAACCTAAGCTAACCTAATAACGATCTATACTTCTCCAAGCATGATCTCCAAGGTCATCATCCTTTGTTCTTGAATTCTTCTTCAAAATATTTACTTTACATAAAGAATACTCGCTTTACATACGAGGGAATAAGATGAGAAGAGAATTACATCAAGAGATTGAGAGATAAGGCACGACATGCAGGTCGTATTTAAAATCCAAAATAAAACAAAAGAAAAACTAAGGCCATAACCGATCATTGCATAAGCATAATAACAAACATATATTTTATTATTATAATCCGTTTAAGTCCTGTTAAGTGAATTAAAATCAAAATTTTGGCAAACAAAACGTGACCCTTGCTTCTGCCTTTCGCGCCCAGCGCGGCATGTTTTACGCCCAGCGCGGGTACGCATCCAGAATGCGATCCTGGCTTCTGCCATTTGCGCCCAGCGCGGCATGTTTTGCGCCCAGCGCGGCATGTTTTGCGCCCAGCGCGGGCACGCATCCAGAATGCGATCCTGGCTTCTGCCATTTGCGCCCAGCGCGACATGTTTTGTGCCCAGCGCGGGCACGCATTCAGGTCATGGAATTTCGCTTTTGACAGCACAACCCTTGTGTTGTCGCGAATCCTTATACAGCAATTTCATGCCGTCAAAACTTATCATGACCGAAACTCAATTTTAATTGATCAACATGTCATTGCTTCACCATACTAATGTCGGATTCCAAAGCAAGTGAACATGGATCGCTTTAATTGAATAACTTTCACAATTTGTTTTAATGAACGAAATTATGAACGGTATATCACATACACCGCTTTGCATCACGATCACTTATATCACATATAAGTCTTGATTATTCTTGTTTGTGTAAACTTAGGACGATTAACATATCGCTGCTTCACCATACAAAAGTTGGATTCCGAAGCCGTTTCAATGTCAATCAACCAAATCAAACACAAATAGATGCCAAATTTTAATTACTCGATTTTAATCTTTATTAGTTGTTTTAATCGAATTAAAACAAAAACAGGAATTAAACAAACATCAAATCATGGATTCGTAAGTGGCTCTGATACCACTGAAGGAAAATAGTGATTAAAAAAGGGCAGCGGAATTTAAAATTTTCCTTTGTTGATCCTTACGAATGAGCATGATTCGTGTTAAGAACTTTTACCTCTTGTGAAGGATGAGATTTGATTCACAATCAAAATTGATCACGAGCGTTGAAGATGAACGGCAACGCCTCTAGCTAGTCCACACGAACAACAACCTTCAAGAAGAGTGCTAGCTCCAAGGATGAAGGTTTTTAGTGAGAGGTGGGAGGAATTAGGATTTAGGGTTTAGCAAGAGAATTTGCTTCAAGTGATTTTCTCACTATCACAAGGGTTCTATTTATAGAATTCCTTGTCTTGTGCACCAAGACAAAAACACTTGTCATTGGGCCCAAATTACACTAAAGCCCTTTTCATTAAATAACCAAAGGGGCGCTTGCCCCATGTGTCATGTACACATGGACGCTCCCTCACCATACCATATGGTGTACCGCTTATTTAATTACCGTGATACCCTTATCACATCTCTATATTCCTCTGAGGTACACCGTACCTTACGGTGTTCCTTATCTCACACTAGGTTGTCCTTATGTGTGTGACCCTTGTAGGTTTCCGTAACGTTGGCAGTTATACATTTAATTATAACAAACAGTGAGCGGTATCTAGCAACACATCACTGCTACCCAAGTCACGGAATTGTCTTGTGATCTGACAAACCTTATCCGTGATAATGCTTATGTGCATAATTACCCTTTTGCCCTTGAAATTCCTGGCACACACAGTAGACAGGTGTTGATCAAAGTGTGTCAACACTTGTCCGTCACGTAGTAGACAGATGTTGACCAAGGTGCGTCAACACTTGTCTATACACAGAACACAGAACACAAAATAATAAAGACAGTAACGTAAATAACACACAAGAGTTGTTAACCCAGTTCAGCCAACCTGCCTACTCTGGGGGATACCAATCCAGGAATGAAGTTCACTATCAGCAGTATTACTTCGAAGCTAAACTCACCCGTTTACAACTTCTCACTTAATCACTACCCAATGACACTTCTACCTAGGAACTCCTAGATATGAGACCCCGTCCCAATTTCCACCTTAACAACACACTCAGCGTTGTTATCAACTTCAACGATTACAAAAGGTGGAGACACACTCTTATGAAAACTAAGATTCACTCTTGCTTAAAAGCTTACGAGCAAATCACACAACACACTAGAACAATCTCCGTACTTCAAAGCTTAGGAGAAGTTCACACTTACAACTCAATAAACACAGGTCCTAAGCTTGCATCAATGAGACACAAGAAAGGCTCACAATTAACACTCTAAAATCCCTAAAAACACACGTTTTGTAAGACACGATTTTAGATGCTTGAAACCATATGCTTGCCTTCGTATTTATAGTAGTAGAACGACTTGGGCTTCAAGACAAAATTAGGGCTTCTAGAATTGCGGCAGCAGCTGATATATTTCTGAAAATAATAGTTCTATTTTTGAAACACAAAAATATATTTTCCAAAAATATAATTCCTTTAGAAAATATAACTAGGGTTTGGCTGCCTCCTGAAACACATTAAACACGTGCGCCTTCCTCTGTAAGAAACCTTGAAACAATTCTTTAATCAAATCTTCAAAAGATTGAGTAGAAATTAAAAACCGCTAGCTGGCGCGCACAGATACACAGACAGATGTTGTTCCAAAGTGTACCCACATTTGTCACAACACTTGGGGTAACCACATATGTCTCAACACTTGGCTAAAGTATGTTTTTGCAAAATGTAGCCAACATAAAAAACCCAACAGCCCCTATGTCTATATTGAACACAAGGCATACACTGTGTCACCCTTGTTCGATTCAATATTGGGCCCTTAGACATTTATCATGTTATGCAGGACGGACAAATTCCATCTAGGTCACTCATGTCCCTTAGCATGCTTTGTGAAGTACCCATTAACTGTCTTTATGGTTATCCTGTTATGGACAACGTTTGATCAGCAGCAAAGTACCTGACTCTACATTTAAGGTCCATAGTGGTTTCAGGTCGGAGGGTGGTATACACCACTATCACCATGAGAGCAACTTATGACATCTTGCATAACATTATATGTAGTACTCTCATAGTGGGTCAATCCAGTATAAATATTACTCCTAATATTTATACCTATGTCAAGACTTGATAACTCCTTATCCTATGATCCATGAGATGTGATCATCAGTCTATCTTCATAATAGTCTCTATGTTTTATTATTATCCCAATTCATAATAAAACTCGACTACAGATACTTTAAGAATAGTTAAATGGATTCAACTATTCTAGGGACTTTATCATTTTGGACATACAAACATAATAATGAAATGCCTTTTATTTATTAATAATAGATACAAGCATCAAAAGTATTGGCCTCTAGGGCTTACACCAACACTTGGCAAGCACATGAAGCAGCTGCTACAAACTCTGCTTCAGTGGTGGATAGAGTGAAAATAGCTTGCTTCTTTGAAGACCATGATACTGCACTTGAGCCAAGCATATACACATATCCAGATGTAGATTTTCTATCATCTAGATCACCTGCATAATCACTATCAGACCATTCTACCAATGTCAATTTCTCATTCCTTCTGTACCAAATGCCAAGCTCTATTGTTCCTTTGAGATACCTCATTATTGTTTTGATTGCAGCTAAGTGAATCTCAGTAGGCCTCTCCATATATCTAGCTACCAAACACACAGAAAATGTCAAGTCAGGCCTGGTTGCAAGTAAGTACATCAAGCAACCTGTCATTTGTCTGTAATTAGTGGCATCCACCAGTTTTCCATTTTCATCTCTGATCAACTTGTTTCCAGGAACCATAGGGCTACACACTTTGTTACATTGATCCATTTTGAACCTCAACAGAAGTTCTTTTGCATACTTCTGCTGACAGATGAAAATACCACCATCAAACTGCTTTACTTCTACTCCAAGAAAGTACCTCATTTTGCCTAAGTCAGTCATTGAGAATTTGCTTTTCATAGAAGTCTTGAATTCTTCAAACATGACTTCATTACTGCCAGTAAAAATCAAGTCATCCACATACAAACTCACAATCAATACATTATTGTTATCATCTTCCTTTATGAACAATGTGTGCTCATGAGGACACTTCTGAAACTTTTCTTGAGCAAAGTAAGATTCTATCTTACTATACCATGCCCTTGGAGCTTGCTTAAGTCCATACAAGGCTTTCTTCAGCTTATACACTTTTCCCTCTTGCTTATTGTAACCTGCTGGTTGATCAACATACACATCTTCAGCTAAGTCACCATGTAAGAATGCACTTTTCACATCTAACTGATATACATTCCAACCATGTGAGGCAGCTAATGCAAGAATGGTTCTAATTGTATCCCATCTGGCTACAGGAGCAAATACTTCATTGAAGTCAATGCCATACTGCTGACTGTACCCTTTAGCTACAAGTCTAGCCTTGTATTTTTCAACCTTGCCTTGTTCATTATATTTGGTTTTATAAACCCATTTCACACCAATCTTCTTCATACCTTGAGGAAGATCTGTCAATTCCCAAGTTCTATTTCTCTCAATAGACTCTATCTCTTGATCCATTGCTTCTCTCCACACAGCCAATTTCACTGCTTCTTCAAAGCAAGTTGGATCTTCATTATTACTAAAAACTGCTAGATTTTGCAACTGTTCCTCCTCTTGTAATTCAGAACCAGTCACATAATCTCTCATCCAGCCTGGAGGTCTTCTGGCTATTTGCCCTACACCATCCTCTGAGTTATCATAGTTTTCTTCACTAGTAGTATCCATGTCACTATCACTTTGAACTGCTGGTTCAGTGGTGACTGGATCAACTTCAGCAGGTTCAACTTGTACTGAATCTTCAGCATCATTGTCTATTAACTCAACTTCCTTTTTGTCACTTGTTTCATTCCATTTCCATCCTTGTTTTTCATCAAAAACAACATCTCTGCTAATGATTATCTTCTTTTGAACAGGATCATAGAGCTTGTAGGCTTTTGATTCCTCACTAACTCCTAAGTGAACACACTTGACACTTTTGGGATCTAGCTTATTTCTATGAACATCAGGCACATGTGCATATGCTATGCAACCAAATACCTTGAAATGAGCTACTGAAGGCTTCATTTCACTCCATGCTTCTTCAGGTGTTCTATCTTTCACAGACAATGTTGGGCTTCTATTGATGACATGTGTGGCCCAAACTACAGCTTCTGGCCAAAACCTCTTTGGTACATTCATCCCTGACATCATACTTCTCACCATATTCATCAAGGTTCTATTCTTTCTTTCTGAAACTCCATTTTGCTGAGGAGTATATGCCGCAGTCAATTGTCTTTTGATTCCATGTTCACTACAAAAATCATTGAATTGGCTTGAAGTGAACTCTCCACCTCAATCAGTTCTAAGACATTTGATCTGGTGATTAGATTCCTTCTCCACTAATGCTTTGAATTTTCTGAAAACTTCAAAAGCACTGGACTTATCTTTCAATGGATAGGTCCAAGTCTTTCTGCTGAAATCATTTGTGAAGGTTATGAAGTATCTGCAGCCTCCATTAGAAGATGGATTGATTGGGCCACATATATCAGAGTGAATCAATTCTAACTTGCTTGAGGCTCTCCATGATGCTGTTTTAGGAATAGAATCTCTGTGATGCTTGCTAATCACACAATCAGGACACAATTCTGCTGAATCTTTCAATATAGGCAAGCCTTTCACCATTGTTCTCTTTGCAAGAGTCACCAAACCTTTGAAATTAAGATGGCCATATCTGCAGTGCCATATATGTTCTATATCCTCATGTTTTGCTACAAGACACTGAGGCATCATAACTGGTGCAAGCAAAACATACATTCTATTGGCTGTCATAGGAGTTGAAATGATCAACCCTTTTTCTTCATGAAATATCTTGCAGGTGTTCTTGCTAAACACTATAGTAAGATTCTTCTGTTGCAATTGGCCAATACTAAGCAGATTGTTCTTAAGATTTGGAAGATAATACACATCACTAATCACACATATCTTCCCCTCTAAATGCAGCTTAAGATTTCCCTTTCCCATGACAGACATAATGGAGTTATCACCAAGTTTCACTGTTTCTCTAAAACTTGAATCAAAATCAAATAACCATTCTTTGTTGCCTATCATGTGATTACTACAGCCAGAATCTAAGAACCAAACCTGATCACGTGTGTGAACTGTTGCTTCTTGAGCCATCATCAAGAGTTCTTCATGTTCATTGAATTCAGCATAGTTTGCACCTTCTTCCCAAGATGGACATTCACTCTGATAGTGTCCCAGCTTATGACATTTATAGCATTCAACAAATTCTTTAGAGATTGGATTGGATCTACCTCTTCCACGCCCCCTAGAACCACGTCCTCTCCCTCTGGTGTTGCTTCAATTGCTTGAATTGTTGCTACCCCTGCCAAGATTGGAAGCCTTCAGAGCTTGCTCTTCATCTTTAGCTCTGTGCCTCTTCATGCTTCCTTCATGCACAAGAAGGCTGCTCTACAACTCATCAATAGACATTGCAGTAATGTCTCTTGATTCTTCAATTGAGCAGATAACATATTCAAACCTCTGAGTCATAGATCTTGTGATCTTTTCAACAATAGTGGCTTGAGATAATGTTTCACCTTGTGCTGTCATCTTGGTAGCAATTGCAAGAGTTCTTCGAAAGTAGTCATCTACTGATTCATCTTCTTGCATCAACAATAGCTCAAATTCACGCCTCAAAGATTGCAATTGAGCACGTTTCACCCTTATTGAACCTTGATATTTCTGTCTCATAGATTCCCAAATACTCTTTGATGTGCTTCGATCAAGAATTATGGCAAAATAAGTTCTTAAAATATCTAAACATTCCCTGGTACATGATGTTGCTTCATAATCCTTGATTAGTGCTACCATCTCTTGACTTTTCTTATTCGGTTACCTGGAAAAACATAAATATATATTAGGATACTTAAAAAAACGAATGGACTCAATCATTAAAAACCCCGGACCTATAGCGCACACACAAATAACAACAAATAAGGGCAACAAAATTAAGCTCCATCTGGAATCACATCTCCCACTACAACTGGAACCATTGATTGAAAATAGTGATGGTGTGGTAGCAAACAACTTTTGCATGGTCTCACGGTGGTCTCGCAGAGGGTTCGCATTCAAACTTTAGCAACAGAACTGCGAAACAACCAAAAACATAGCGAGAAGCACACAAACCATAAACTTATGCAGCAACAGCAATAACATACTATAACAGAAAATAAATCACAATAGTGTAGTAAAGAAACAATTAAGTGAAATTAATAAGAAAGAGATGAAAAGGTCAATCATAATATACAAAGAGCTAGAATCATACCATAAGAGGATATACTATTATCACTACTATTAGAGAAATATTAAAAGGAGATGGAAGTAATAGAGCATTATTTAATGTAAGTGTTAAAAGGAGATGGAAATTTACAAATTTTATCTAACCATAGCAATTTGTGTTATGTGTGATTGGTTTCCCCTTCATCTGAACAGATTCTGCAAACTACCAGTTGGTTGGCTTCTCATCCTTCACATTAAAATTAAGGTCCAAAACAACTCAAAGTTAATATTTACCCTATAATAGAATTCATGTTGGGAATGAAGAAAGTAAACCACTACATATACCCTGCAAAATTCTTCTTTGATGGTAGAACAAAATTAACAAAAGTATGCTTGATATAAAATGGGACAGCCATATACTCTGCAATTAATAAAACTATTTGACTTTTGTCATTTAACAATTATGATAGACTGGGAAATTAGTACTATCTCACCATTTGTAAATAAAGGATTCTCACAATAAAGTTTAATAAACATGAAAGTTCTGTTAAACGATTACAAAGTAATGTACACACCTTAACATTTGAAAGCAGAATTTGAAATCAGTCCATGGAACCATAAGAACTCTGCTCTTGAATTGAGAACATATTTAACTCCATAAGAGGATTCCCTACCTTCAAATATCAACATGGAAACGGATTATGATTTTCAATAACATAAGCACAGTAAAACTATATAAGTTCAATGACCTCCTTGTAACATCCAAATGTCAAATGTCTAGAATATTGACCAAGATATACATAATTGAGGTTCAGATACATTAAAATTTATAGAATAGCTTGTTCAAAAGAAACAAGTACCTAAATTCTATATCAGGCACAAGGAAATGAAAGTTCCATTACACAATGGTAAATAATCATCAGACATATCTATCAGACTAATCTAACAAAGCAAGGAAGAAACTAATGTAATAAAATCTTCCATCTTCAATCCTTAGTTTCTTCTTACCCCTGACTCGTTTAATCTGTTATCTGAAAAAAAATAAAAAGGAGTGGGATGAGACATAAAGCCTCAGTGAATCCCACCTATCTTAGGGTGGTACTAATATCCTTTCTCCTGACAGTTGATCAATTACATAAACATATACATATTCATTTCACGATTATTTTCGGTATAATGCAAATAAAGTGTGACACAATTATTTGTCTGAGTTGATTTTACGGAATAATTCGAGGTGAGTAGTCTCGAACCATTCCCTTACATACCCGGCTAAATTCCCTATCATATCAGGGCTAAAGCGTACGGTCATACCTCATCTTATCGTTGTGTGAAATTCTATATAGAATTTCAATCCAGCTCCAACTCCTACATAAGGAAGCCTTTCTGGTGCCTTATAGACCACAACTTAACATATTATTCATCATAGACATTTAGCATTAGAAATCTAACACTTGTGGCCCAAAGTCCACTACATTTCAAGATCAACTGTCAATATTCTTACCTGTCCTGAATTAACTTATAATACATCTAGTCCATAGTATTCAGTTTGTTTTTCCTACCAAACCTATGCAATTTATTAAGCTAACTACTATATTTTTCATTCCTATATGATCTTATTCCATTAGGGACATTACGGTGTCCCAAAAGCGTCCGGAAATGCAAAACAATGCAAACGGGGCTGCTGGATGTAACTCCAGGCGCAGGAACAGTCTGGGAAACACTGTTATTTGCGCTTCCAGCGCAGTGGTCCACGCCCCAGACGCAGAGGGCAGAATGCCCAGGTGACCAGTTTCCTGCAAAAACATTCAGTTTGTACCATTATCCTCACACAGTCCTAGCCTTACTCTAGATGCATTTTAGTGACAATTTAGGCCAACAGTTAGTAGCACAACAACGACAAGGGAAGTCACCAAGATTCATAAACAACATGCATTAAATCTATACAATTTGAGAGAACTAATCTAAAGGGGCAATCTCATCAAAGTGCAATTTCTCATGAAATAGATTCTAATTCTAACTACCCGTAAACCCAATTCTCCATGAGAATAGTGGGGAGACTAATATTGGTAAGGATTTCTATCTATGGAACTCACCTCTGTAATTGTAGCTCTCTCAACACTTGATTATTACAACCACAACATAGTCTACATCAAAAGCTTGTTCTCCAATCTATTCTAGTGCTCCAATTGAATCTCGTCTTATAATTCTTTTCAATCCAAACTTCCAACCTCATGTGTCAAGGGAACTTCTGGAACTTAAAAGGAAAACGAAACTTCAAGCTTCAGTTACCCGTTTGTGCGGCTTGAGCGAGTAAAACCCGTCGGGAAAATCCTGCAATTTTCACAGCATCAGAAACCCAACTTCAAACAAGTTTTCAGAGCTCGTTACTAAACCAAATGCTATGAAATGAGTGACTAAACTGAAGGAAATTTCGTCTAGATTCTGAAAATTCAGCAATCGTTCAAATCTGGATTACAGAGTGAAAGTTATGACAGAAATACTAGTCATAGGTCCATACGAATTTTACCTAGATTACCTCCAATACTTGAAATGCTCCAACCCATAGTAAAACTCATGAATACAAGCCGTGAAAAAGGATTCTGAATTTGGGAAAAATAAGGCATCAAATACAAAGAGAATTTGGGGGTTCGATGGTGAAAGAACAAGAGGAAAACAAGAATCAAATTTTATTCATACCTTGACTTTCCTTTTGGTATGAAATGAAAGTTTGAAGCCTTAATTCGTACATGCATGAACTAATAATGGAGGAATTGGGAAAATTTCGGAATTGGGGTTTAGGTTTGTGGAGATTCTTTGCCAAATAGAGAAAAGAGGAATGAAGCTAAAATTTGAGACTTGATTCTTGGTTATGGAGGTGGTTGTTAGATAGACAGAGCAGTCGAGTTTTGGAAGAACGACAGATCTTACTTCTCTCGACGGGAACAGTAAAGAGATTGGAGAGAGTGAGTTTTGATACCTTAAGAGAACGATTGGAGAGAACGATGAACCCATTCACTTCTCTTGAAGGGAACGATGAAGAAAGTTGCGCCGGAGTGTGAGTGTGGTGGCGGCGGGAACGATGAAGAGAGTGTTTTGGGATTTAGGGATTTCTCAATGAAATGTGTTTTTTCACTTTTTTTTGTGTGTGTGTTTTTATTTTTTGGTATTAAGTGAGTGAGAGCCAAAAATTTCAATGGGCGCTAATGGAAAATATATTGCCGCTTTAAAAAGCCAAAATATTGCCACGGTTGACCTAAGTGTCGCATAAATCGTTGCAAATTTTTTAAAATTAACACATTGCGACGGTTATAGTCAAGTTGTTGCAACCTAAGTGTCGCAAAGTGACATTTTTCTTGTAGTGCACACACACATACAAGTGCTTAACTTGCTAACCAAGTCATCTCAGGCCAAGTCAGGCCAAGCCTGCTTGCCTTGCGCGCGCATATCCTTGCTCATTGGCACGCCATGAGCCTGCTGAGCCTAACCTTAAGCTAATCAACACTAACAACATGAACTTGGTTAAAATGTGATAAAAATAATTAAAATTAACCTGGCTAAAAATGAAGAACTAAATGAGGACCAACCAAGAAAAATAGAAGAGGGAATAAGTAAGAAAAAAACCAGATGAATGAGAGTGAAAGATCAAATTGGAAAAGATTAGCCTTCCATTTTTCATTTTGTAATTTCTCTCGTGTCTTTGTTCGTTACACAAAAGATTTGAAGGAGATTTTCAAAGAAGATAGGTGATCAACTAAAACTTAAAAAAAGAAAATACCTTTGATACTATTCTTCAACAATATCAATATCCAATGAATTATAGAATCATGTGGCGCAAAACACAGTGTGTAAGAATGATGTTAATGTAGAATGGTTTTTTCAGTAAACAAAATGATGCAAGCGGTTTCAAGGTGTGGTGTGGTAGTGATTATGTTATGAGTTAGTTCCAATATTATTGAAGGGCAAAATTGACATATAAAACTCCACACTAAGAAAATTGTTGAATAGATAATTCTTGAATTGCTTGATTGAAATAAAAAGTAGTATCTCTTTATTAGATGTATAGATACTTCTTGAATTGCTTGATTGAAATATAGAATAATTCTTCATCTCCTGCTAACTATAAAAGTAGGAAAAGTAACCAAAACTTTTAAATACATAAAAAATTTACCTTTAATACAAAGATCCAATTCTTCAACAATATCAATATGTTATGAATTCTAGAAGTGTGTAATGGCTTGAAATGAGATTGATCTGGCGCAAAATTTTTAGAATTTAAGTGTGATGTTAGAATGATTTTGTCGGTTTAGAAAATGATGCAAGCAGTTCATGGTTGAGGCATCACAAACATGTAGTGTTAACATGTAGTGTGATGTTAGTTCCAATATTATTGAAGAGTAAAATTGGAAAATAAAAATTCACACTAAAAAATGAGTTAGTTATCAATTCCTTGAATCAACCACCCATGTATGAGAGGGTAAAGTTGGAAATAAATAAAATTCACACCAAAAAGAAGTATCCTTTTTATTATATGTATAGATATAGATATGTATAGATGTATAGATATGTATAGATGAACAAAAATGAATGGAAGGAGCTTGTAACAAAAGTAGTTGAAACTTACTTTGAAACAACTTTACACGGAGACGGAGCTTAATATCTTAGTCTCCCCTTCGATACTATCACTAGCCACAATTTCATTTTCATCACTTTCTAATTAATTTATTGCTTAACGTTTTTCTACCGGGACTTCACATTTTTTTTATTGAAAAGAATATAATAAATTATATTGTTGTTTTATATAGTGATGATCATCTGCGTATTGTTTCATTGTTTTATATATTATTTCTATATTATGAATTTTCCACACTTATCCAATGAAAAATAAAATACTCATCCATATCTTATCCTATTATATATAAATAAACACCATTTTATACTTGCCGGAATGAATATTTTCTTTTTTTATTACATTTTTTTTTTGGTTACATAATGAATAGTTTCTGTTACAGTAGTATTATTTTCTCATAATTAAATTAATTTAATTGTATTTGTCTTTCTTACAAAAGAAAACATTTTCATGTAAATCTAAAAAATAAAGGTGCTAATAAAAATTATATTAAAAATCGTCTATAAGTGATGGTTCATAAATTCAAAAATAGAATTTGAAAATTTAGATCAAAAAATAGATTCAACAGAGTTAGCTAAACGTATTAAGTATTAAGTATATAAAATAAATATAAATAAAAATTAATAAGAGTAATTAACTTTATATGTGGAGTATTAATTATGTATTTAATAGAGGTTTCCTTAAAAATTTCCTACATAGATTCCTAAATATAATATATATATATATATATATATATATATATATATATATATATATATATATATATATATATATATATATATATATATATAATGTTGATCGATAATAAATTTGTCTCCCATGATTAAAAAAAATCAAATATTTTATCCATTTATTTATGGTTTATTCAACTTTTTTTTTATTTAAATTAAAAGACACTACAAGAAAATATGGGATTAGCTACGACGGCGCTTGTAGCTAATTCGTAGCTAATCTCTAGTAAAACAGAGTTAGCTACCGATTTGTTGTGAATTAGCTGTCATATAGGGCGTAGCATGGATTGGACGGCAAATCACCTATCAAAATATTTCCTAGCTAATTTGCAACTAATATAAAGAATATCCTAGCTAGTTCCCAATTAATATCTAGTTAAATAGTGTTCAAAAGTTTGTGTTTCCTAACTAAATCGCTAGGATATTGTCAGAACGATTTCGCAATAAATCTCTAGCTAAATATCCTAGCAATTTCGCAACAATATCCAAGCTTTTCAAAAAAATTATAATTATAAAATGCTAATTATGAATCCATGCCCAAAATCCAAGCTAATTATAAATTATTTATCGTCTATTAAAAAAATCGAAATAAGCTTAATTAAATTAACATGATGTACAACTACAATACTAAATTTGATACATAATAAAGTAACTAAACACATGCATATGGGGAACTTAAAAAACTCAATAAACTTATACAAGCAAAACATGTATCAAATTTGATGCATAATAAAGTAACTTTAAATTCAATCTAAACTATACATTTTTAAACCATGCCACATTTCATATGCATTAAATTGAGGCTATAAGCATACTTTCTAACCATCATATTTGCTTAAAACAAATTTGGTGTCTGCTTCAAATAACAAGTTAAATGGCTGCATGATAAACAAATTAAGTTCATTGGTTGCATTACAATTCACTAGACAAGTTAACAAGTAACAACAACAGAAAAGATATGCAAACGGAGAAAATTATCGATTTTAATATATCTCATGTCTTAATATACCACTATAATCCTAGAGGAAATATTCAATTTAAAATGCTGAAAAGCTTCCATCCAACAATTACAGTGGTTTTGATTCCTTAAATCAAATATAAAATGAGAAACCAATGTTTTTGACCTAAACATAAGAATGTACCTGTGAATCAGGCGGATCTATACTTGGCTGAGGGTGTGCAGTTGCACCCGCTGAGTTTGCAAAATTACACCTATAATTCTAATGAAAATTGCACCCTGCACACCCTGAATATCTAGTGTTGCACCCAACAGGCTAAAAGACCACGACGTGTCGTCCATTCCTCTACTTAAAGCCATGTTCTTACTCCACTTTCTGTCGTTTGCTTTGCTTATTGACATTTTATTTTATTTAGTTTAAATTTTTTCATGTACACTTTGTGTAATTTTTTTATTATTTTAATTTTTTGTGACCATATTTTATTTAGTTTTATTCAAATTAATTGATTGATATTGATTACTTTTACTCATTAACTTTTGAAAATTTTCAAAAGTATTCATATAATCACAAAAATATTATAGTCATCTTGGATAACACCAATTCTCCTGGTTACAAAATCTCAAAATTTTTCCTATTCTTTTGCATTTTTTTTTGTTGTTTTTTTTTTTTTGAAAGCTTGGTATTGTTTTTTTATTTATTTTCCAAGGTATGGTTTACCCCTCTATTGTATATTATTTTCCCTTTTTTTATTATACATAAATAAATATGAGCAACGTGGCAAATGATTTGTTTTAATCTATGTTGCATGAGTACTCCATTTTAGACCGAGTACCGGTACCGGATACATACCGGGTACCGGTACGCGTATGGTACTCCCCCGGTGCCCACCGATGCCGTACCTATTTTTTTTTTGTTTTTTGCAATGGGTGCACGCGCGGTACACCTGTGGTACGCGCGTGGTACACCAATCCAAAAAAACACGGTTTTTTTTTCTCATTTTTCTTTTATTATTAGTTTTTTTTATAGGAAGATTTACGTTTTTTATTTGTTTATAATATAAAAGTGACAACTATTGCTAAAAAACAATAACAAATTAGCCGCCCGAATTATCCACTCATTCATTGAAAAGGAATAGACTCAATTCAAAGAGAGATGAAAATCTAGTTTTTATTCATACCAATCTTCGTCTTCTCTCAAGAAAGATAAATATTAATACTTATAATGAAAGTGCAACAAAAATGTGGGATATTCGTAGAGATGAATGAAATTTATTTAATATATAGTTGATATTCTTGAAATTGCTAGTCTTTCTAGCGGTGAACCTAACTAGAGGTTGCTCTTTTTAGTGATGATGAAAAGGAAAATAATTGACTCTTTTTGAGCTAATTGGTTTTTAATTTCATATTTTGATGTTTCGAACAATTTAAGTTACATTTAAAGTGTGGTGTAATATTTTTTATGTTTAATTATTTATTTTAACAATATAACTCTATTATTTGATATGTATAATTATATTTAAAAAAAAAAAAACATAGGAACGTACGTACTTGTACCTTAATTTTTCTAAAGATGACGTACCTCATACCGATACCGGGTACCATACACGCACCCGGGCAACATAGGTTTTAATAGAGGTCACTTGATGTATTAGCCACTACTACATTGAAGTTGAAAAGCGGGCCATTAAAAAAAAGAGTTAGCGTCGCTCAAAACCGTCGCTAAATGCTTACTGCAGTGGTTCTTGAAAAGCGTCAGAATAACCGACGATAGGTTGTTATGGTCGGCTGTGTTAATAGGTTATTTTTTCTTTTTAAAACATTTTTTTTTGTTTCCCACAAATTTTTAATTTTTTTTTTGTTTCCCACAATTTTTTTAAAATGCTTTCTTTTTTAAAACACTTTTTTTTGTTGTTGGTTTACCACTTTTTATTTTCCATGCATTACATTTTCATAATGTAATTATATATAAAAATAGATCTTTGCATTTTATTTTTACATTCAAACAACATATAAGTCAAAAAAAATAAGTAAGCATACATTCAAACAAAATATATGTTAAAAACATAATAAGAAATTTATGATCCCAAGTACTTTAAAATATTATTGTTTCCTAAGCATTTCAAATACCAAGTAATTCAACCTAAAACAAAATATTATAATATTAAATCGTTCACATCTAAAACATCCTTCAAAAGATATCAATGTATTTCAAAAAATTCCAACGTACTCGGTCAATATACTAACGTACTGCAATGTATGCATCATCATTCACAAAATAATTTGCTTGATGATGTGTTTCCAACTAGCAAAAATATTCAACAAGTTAGAATCAATGCAAAAGAATCAACCACGATAACAATTTATTCAATTGGTTATAAATTATACTATTCTCATCACATATTTGACATACATAACATCTCAGTTTAGTGTCCTAATTTAGATGAACTACAAGCTAGCTATAGACCATCATATTTGGTCTTATCTGTTGATCAGAACATGTAGATGGTCAACTAGCAGTCCATTGAGCAGGTGGTTGACGGCGGGTCGAGCAGATGATCCACAGAGGGGGGGTTTGTACCTGCAGGTACTCCGATGCCAAAGTTAGAGTGGGAATGAGAGTAAGAGAGATACAAGAGAGAGAAAGTAATTGAGTGAATGAATAGTGTTACCTAGCTCTCCTGTATAGAAGAGCTTATATAGCCCCCCAGCTCTATTAGGTTGGATCAGGTTAGGCCCAATATGTTGGACTGCCAAGATATTACCCTTAGATAGTGGGTGAAGCAGGGATCTACTCCTATCTTGGTGGAGAGGTTCCACCATGTTCTGCTGACATGGATGTGGTGGGGCAAGCCATTATGGACTTAGGGGATATGAAGTGGACTAATTCTAGTCTACTCCAGAACAATATTGAAAACTTAAACAAATTGAAAATGACAAAAGTGTTAATAATCATGTTCATTGCTGAATGTGAATAGTTACTATCTATAGCTTTGCATAAATAGCTTACACAATGCAAATAGTGATAGATATTAACGAAAACCAAACCATGACATCCTTTGCGGACACAACCCAAATCAATGCATCCTGAGAGCCTCCTAGCTCTCCACAGCCTCAGCCACTCTGTGATTTATGCACTTGTCATCTACATTGCTCAATGCCTGAGAAAGAGCCGACAAGAATGAAGAAACAACAACATCGATAAACAAACAAACACATCAACCAGACTTTTTGCACTAAATCACCAAAATGGAGACAGATCCACACAAATGAAAGCAAGACAGCAGGCATGATCATTGCAAAATGGATCAACAGGATCCCATTACTTCAGTCAAACTTACGAACGAAACAAATAGATTTTAGAATTAAACTAAAACTATTCACAACTTAGCCAGCAATATTAATACTTATGTTTAGCCAACAATGATACTCACGAACAAAAGCATATTACACATAACCATTAGATGTGGCTTGACCAAGTTACATGCCTGTAGATGTTGAAATATGATGCACATTTCTAGATATTACTAGAATACATTAGTAGTTTATAGAATAACTTAGCATTGGTGCACATGCTAGAATTTTCTAGAAACTAGAACACTTTAGAAGTTGATCATAGAATAGATCAATACCATATATGTATTAGGAAAATGTCATGAAAATTCTAGAATGTAGTATCTAGAATATACCACTCATACCTATAAATAGGTAAACTATGTACAATTGTATTGAAGCCTTTGAAATGCAATGACAATAACAATAAGGCTTCACCATGCTACCACTACTCTCCTCCTACTACTAATGTGTTAGCTCTTGTTCCGTGTTACTGAATACTTCAATATTAGCTTTCACACTACTTGTTACTATCCTTCAACTATCAATCAAAGTCTTCTACAATATCAAACTAATTTCTAAACTATCACTACTACCTCAACTACTAACAGTAGAGCTGCTTTAAGGACTTTTTAGTTCTTATTCATAATTTTTAGGTTTTGTACTTTCAATTAGAGTCTTAAAGAAAAAAAATAACAACAAAAATTATGAAATAAAAACAAATGGAAAGTGATTATCAATATACAAGTTCTAGTGCCAAGTTCTAATTCAATAGCTCCATGAAATCCAGATGAAACATGTTGCTTTATGCAGTAGAGAATCAATTCATACCACCTCCACTCTTCGAACCTGAAAGGAAGAAGGCAAAACAAAGGAACACATAAGTGGAATTTGGAAAAGGAAAATAAGCAAAGAATGAAAGAAACCAAAAAAGTAATAAGAAATTAATTGCAAGTGGAATTGACTATATCCACATCAGAAAAAAGGATTAGAATAAGGTTTTTTCTAATTAACCCTCACATAAATTGATGGTAGGTGCCCTATGATGATGTGGTACCAATGAAATTTATCCACATTTATTTAAGTTAAACATAATTAATTTTTTACCATAAAATAATTTAGACTACTTTTATTTTCATTTAATTATATTTTATGTATTATATTCTATGAATTTATGTTTTGCACCTAATTACTTCTGATTTGTTTGCTTCTTCTTCAAATTGTATTACGTCTCAAACAACTTTCTTCTTCGCGTAAAAAAAAAAAAAAACTTTCTTCTTATCGTCAAAAAACTTTCTTCTTCTTCTTAATGCTTTCAATCTCTGCCGCAGCCTCCACCACCGTCATGTTCGCATTCTACGACTCCTCCGCTTTTGTGTTATCCGATGTCAATCTTTACTGCAGCCTTCGCCACCGATCTATCGGATTTCTTCAAGATTCTAAAACTTGTGATTTTCAATTTCTTAGAATGTTATGTTTTTTAGCGTATTTTTTCCTTTTTTTTTCCTTATTTTTTCCTGTTATGTCATAGAATGTGATTCCTATTCATCGTCATTTTGTTTTTGTTTTCTTTGGTTGTCCATATCAAGTAAAAATTGAAAACAAAATAGTTTAGAGAAGACAAAACGAAATTAGGAGAATGTAATCAAGAAAATTGATCTGTAACACCCAAACCCGTTATTTAATTAACTCTGCCTTTATAAAATCTTTTTCGAAAATACGCAGCGGAAAATTGAAAATCTGATTATAAAGCGCTGGTTTGAATATCACAAACTTCATTCAAAGATAATACTAATACATTTATCTAGTAAAATATTCGAATGAACTAAAAACAAAACCTCGCATCGAACGATGCGTTATTAGTTATACAAAACGGATACTTTTCAAATGAAAGCTTAAGACCAACAGAGTATACTAAGAGGACTACATGCATATACATATAAAAACCCCTTTTTCCCGTGTCTCAAATCAGAGCAGAGCTTCACCATTGCACTCGGACGAGGCTAACACATTACCTGTCAACCTGGACCCCCAAAGGTCCAGCAATTAACACAAAGCAGAGAGTTAGAAAACATAAACATAAATATAAGTGAGTAGTATACTACACACTTCACACGCTATCATACATTTCTAACTCACGCACATACATCGTCAAATACGACTACCAATTAATCATTCATTTATAAACACACCAATCATATAGTTTCACGTCTTCTCGGACACTACCAAAGTGTTCATTTTATAGTCATGACGGACTCTACACTTGTTCATTTTATAGTCATGACGGACTCTGCTCATATACCAAGACATGGCAACAATCACAGTATTAAACAATTAGTAAATACCAAAGCTTAACACATACGGAAAACACATTACAATCCAATCAGATAATGTCACATAACAATTATCAAATACATGTGCATTTACCCTAATGCATCTAATGCCAATTATCCAATGTCATGTCATCCCTAGACACGACTAATGCATGTGGTACCAATTGCCTTTTACCCCTCATGGATAAGTTAAACAGTTTTACATCTTGCCGGATTGTTCGGAACTTACCAAACCTTCATATCCCTCATGGATAAGTTAAACAGTTTTATATCCTGCTGGATAGCAGCTCTAGATCTTATGGATTCATCTAATCCGATCCTCGGCTTCCTTATGGACTCAAAAATCCATTTAAATCTATTGGAACCCTAGTTTCCAATTCAACATATATATACATGAATGCATGTATGTTTACACATATCATCAATATGATATTTCTAGCTCAAAGCTACTCTTTTATGAATGCGGGAACACAATTCCAACATTTAACACATTAGGATAACACCATATCCTATTACTCAGTTCATAATTATTCACATGATAATTATCTCTAACACATTAGGATAACACAATATCCTATTACTCAGTTCATAATTATTCACATGATAATTATCTCTAACACATTAGGATAACACAATATCCTATTACTCAGTTCATAATTATTCACATGATAATTATCTGCATAACCATTTTTATACACATAAGGTTTCATTTACACTTATGTCATAAAACACACATCATTTCCTTAACATTGCAAATTAATGCTAAAACATCTCATTGCTCACTTTAAGCTACAACTTATTGCATACACGTTTATCAATCATATAACGATTAACAATAAGCATTAACAACATCAACATGTATCAACAAACATGTAAGGATACCCTTAAACCATGTTACAAGTGCCTAATTACACTTACAAACATTAACAAAAATTGCTGTCACAGAGGCCTTCGCTAAGCGAAGCCTTAGCGAGACTTGGCGAACCTCACCAGGAAGTCACCTGCTCATAGCGAGCTTCGGCGAGATCCAGCGAACCTGTTCGCTACAGCGAACTCCTGGTCGCTTAGCGAACCACACCAGAACAGAATATCTGTTCTTGAGTTATCTAAGGCGGTTTAACCTCAAATCAACTCAAAAATTCATCCAAACATGTTATAAATTCATATAAACAGCCATTCCAAACATATATGGTATCAAGGAACATTAATCATCCCTTCCAAACATCCAAATACATCAAACAATCAAAATCATGCCAATTTCTTGCAAAATAAGCAAAGTTGCATAAACATGCAAATCATTGATCAAACATCTACATATTCCCATTTTCAACTCCCCAAAGTTGTTTACCTCATCTACCATGAGTTCACTACACATGTTAGGATCAAAAGAATCCATTTTCCATTAAGAAAATCACCCACAAAACCCACAAGAAAATAGAGTGGAAAGAGTTTGGGAATGGAGGAATCGACATCCTCCCCTCTTTCGAATCACTCACGAATATGTAATCTAACTCTCGTACCTTAGCTCGACGAATCCACAAGCTTGCTCTTCTCTTTCTCTCCCACGAGCTCTTCCTCTCCCTCATGAGCTCCTTGCCCTAGCTAAGCTCTTGAACTTCTCATGGAATTGTAACTTATGAGACTATTCACCCAAACTTATGCTACTTATAGCTCTCTCCATTCTCATGGATCCAAGCCCACTTGGCTTAGGCCCAATGCCTATTCCACGCCCAAAGGCCCAAACAACATAACTTCTCGCTCATTAACTTACGTTCTCGCTAAATGATTATTCGCCGCTTAATAATTTAATTATAAATCACGCCCTCGCATAATAAAATAATTAAATAACGAATACTAAATTTTGGGTCGTTACAACTCTACCCCCCTTAAAAGATTTTCGCCCTCGAAAATTACCCGACTAAAACACAACTCCGGATAAACTCCCTCATCCGACTTTCTAATTCCCAACTTGCATTCAATCCAACGGGTTTTCTACTCATAATACCTTAACCGATACGGTCTCTTACACAAACTCCGAATCAAAATCACACTTCTTCCGGATCCGTACCAACAAAACATACAAATCCAAACCAAACCAAGTTTGACAAAATCAGTCAATCCCAATCGACACAATCTCGTCTACTCATCAACAATAGATCAAGGACAGCTAATCCCTCGATTTGTCGATAGATAGTCAACAATCGTGATGATGGCATAAACCATTCTCATCAAACTACTTAAAATTTTCAACTTAACCTCTTACGGTACTCACAGCACCGCCCCAAAAACAAATTCTACTCCGTCTAATGCACTCCGAAAAGACACCTCTGCTACATACTCCACAACTTTTCAAATTCCATAAGTTCTCAACTGCGTCGAATCTCACTCCAACCATTCATTCGGTAGCACAACTTCTACACTCCTTTGTTGTCCAACTTCTCAAAGTTCTTAACACATTCCAAGAATATATTATCTCCAACCGTCAAATTTCTTTTTCCTTGCAATTCCCCAAATCATTGCGTCGAACATTCAACATAACTGTTTTATTTTCCAAATAATCTCTTATCCAATTTCTGACTCCCTTAACATGACCTTCCCGATATCATTTCCGTCGAAATATTCTTATCCAAAATATTACCTTAAGTCACTCGTCGACTAACTATCATTTCATCGTCCATGATGAAAATATCCAAAATATTTTATTTCCTTACCACATAGTATTACTATACTACTCTAACATATACGATGTTCCCAACATCACTTAGTCTCCACCGACTTTTCCAATAAGTCGTTGTCAATCTCATTCTTACTTCCGAATGGTACAAAACACTCTCTCTGATACTTTCTTATTTCCAATTATTCAAATACGACACTTCACACTTAGCTTTATTTCAACCTCCAAAGGTTCATCCACCCTCGACACTAATTGTCCGATCACCACCTAAATGAAAATATTTTCTTCTCGACAAACTCTTACAAAATCCATCAAATTGTTATCCCATTTCCATCTCGGAATAACTCTACTACTCGTACAATCCACTACCACTCGATAACTTAACAAGTATACCAATTTCTAGCACGGTATTTCTTAATTCCATTCTCATCTACTTCTGAGAATTCACTTCTTTTTCCTTGGTTAAATAACACTAACGGTTCTCCAACCTTCACATCTATTTTCTAAGCTTCTCAAATCTTTCCAAGAAATGACTACTCGGTTCTAACACACTCAGCCGCTATAAATCCTTCCTAGGTTCTTCTCGATCACCTAGTAATTCCATATTTAATCTCAGCTACTATCAAAAGTTGATTTCCAAACAACCATGATCTCCGTCTTGTTGATTCCAACACAACTCTCATCAGATTCCCCTGAAAACTTTTCATCAACAAAGCTTCCATCTTTATCACTCTTCCTCCTCTTTGAGGATGAACCATCAAGTGAAAGACAACCAAACAATGGAACATTCTTGCTACGAGTTCCGCTAGAAACACCACCAGTCCCACTTATTGTAATCGGGTTTTCAGTTCCCTAACCACACCTTTAATCCTTAACATCAATCTCCCACTTAACTTAACCCTCAAGGTATCCATCATTCGCATACTCGTCGTATGATCATCACTAGGTTTTCTTACCCTCGACGCACATGTCTTCTCCGTTTCCCAGCAACGGTGTTCACTTATCATTCAATCTGCTCCATCGTTCCCCAATGGCCACATTCTCCCTACGGCTAAACAACTTCATTCCGACTCACTCCGAAATGATCATCTGATACTTCCTCCAAAGTATTCTCCAAATAAGAACTCCACTTCGAGCAATGCTACTCAATCTTAAACAATCCACTTCAAGAACATCTCTATCCGTCCTTACTTCTCGCGTTCGAAACATCTTGGAGAGACAAAATCTTCTCCCCCACTTATCTCAAACCCACCTTTATACTTCCACTAGAACATCCGGTGTAAGCACCTAACCGTCCTATCGATTCCAAATTTATTCCTCCCAAGAGAAATCTAATACCGACAGCATTCACATGCATGTCGTATGCAAAGGGTAAACATAAGGTAAGATATCTAAGCATCTACTCAAAACCCCGGTGCAGTCCTCTTGACATACACACCACTACAAAATACATAAACACACTATTCCCATCTATGCTAATGTAACAACCTACGTAACAACTAGCATACATAATTACTACCACATGTCTATACATATATTTATAACTAAACTATATGTAAGACAATGAAACATCCATGTACACAAGACATCGAGTCAAGTACATGCATTACATTTCGTTTGTTCGCATACTTACAACATCTACTCAAACATGTATAAAACATAGCATGCTCTCAAACAAGTTCTCATCATGAGAATACATTCACATAGTTCAATTAAAGAACCACACTAAGTACTAGTAATCAATCTACCACATGTTATAAACAAACATATAACAACACACATTAGGGTCTACTTACATCCTACTCCTTTCTCACTCTAGTGAGAAAATTCATTTTCACTTACTCAAAAGAAAATAATCTTATGTTTTCAACAAAATCTTCATCACATGCAGTTTTACATCATGCTGGATCATCAACTATTAGCAATAAGCATCTACAAACCAAAGTTCAAACCACACAAATTTTTAAAACTTAAGCATAAAAATACTCAACCACTACTTGACTTGATAACTTATAACAATGATAAGTATCAATCGCATCAAGTACACACAACAAGAAAAGACAGACACAACTGGCACACACGCTCACTCGATCTGACTGCACAGACCGGCTCTGATTGACACACAACCTCACAGTCCGAAGACGACCTGCTCTGATACCACTTTGTAACACCCAAACCCGTTATTTAATTAACTCTGCCTTTATAAAATCTTTTTCGAAAATACGCAGCGGAAAATTGAAAATCTGATTATAAAGCGCTGGTTTGAATATCACAAACTTCATTCAAAGATAATACTAATACATTTATCTAGTAAAATATTCGAATGAACTAAAAACAAAACCTCGCATCGAACGATGCGTTATTAGTTATACAAAACGGATACTTTTCAAATGAAAGCTTAAGACCAACAGAGTATACTAAGAGGACTACATGCATATACATATAAAAACCCCTTTTTCCCGTGTCTCAAATCAGAGCAGAGCTTCACCATTGCACTCGGACGAGGCTAACACATTACCTGTCAACCTGGACCCCCAAAGGTCCAGCAATTAACACAAAGCAGAGAGTTAGAAAACATAAACATAAATATAAGTGAGTAGTATACTACACACTTCACACGCTATCATACATTTCTAACTCACGCACATACATCGTCAAATACGACTACCAATTAATCATTCATTTATAAACACACCAATCATATAGTTTCACGTCTTCTCGGACACTACCAAAGTGTTCATTTTATAGTCATGACGGACTCTACGCTTGTTCATTTTATAGTCATGACGGACTCTACACTTGTTCATTTTATAGTCATGACGGACTCTGCTCATATACCAAGACATGGCAACAATCACAGTATTAAACAATTAGTAAATACCAAAGCTTAACACATACGGAAAACACATTACAATCCAATCAGATAATGTCACATAACAATTATCAAATACATGTGCATTTACCCTAATGCATCTAATGCCAATTATCCAATGTCATGTCATCCCTAGACACGACTAATGCATGTGGTACCAATTGCCTTTTACCCCTCATGGATAAGTTAAACAGTTTTACATCTTGCCGGATTGTTCGGAACTTACCAAACCTTCATATCCCTCATGGATAAGTTAAACAGTTTTATATCCTGCTGGATAGCAGCTCTAGATCTTATGGATTCATCTAATCCGATCCTCGGCTTCCTTATGGACTCAAAAATCCATTTAAATCTATTGGAACCCTAGTTTCCAATTCAACATATATATACATGAATGCATGTATGTTTACACATATCATCAATATGATATTTCTAGCTCAAAGCTACTCTTTTATGAATGCGGGAACACAATTCCAACATTTAACACATTAGGATAACACCATATCCTATTACTCAGTTCATAATTATTCACATGATAATTATCTCTAACACATTAGGATAACACAATATCCTATTACTCAGTTCATAATTATTCACATGATAATTATCTCTAACACATTAGGATAACACAATATCCTATTACTCAGTTCATAATTATTCACATGATAATTATCTGCATAACCATTTTTATACACATAAGGTTTCATTTACACTTATGTCATAAAACACACATCATTTCCTTAACATTGCAAATTAATGCTAAAACATCTCATTGCTCACTTTAAGCTACAACTTATTGCATACACGTTTATCAATCATATAACGATTAACAATAAGCATTAACAACATCAACATGTATCAACAAACATGTAAGGATACCCTTAAACCATGTTACAAGTGCCTAATTACACTTACAAACATTAACAAAAATTGCTGTCACAGAGGCCTTCGCTAAGCGAAGCCTTAGCGAGACTTGGCGAACCTCACCAGGAAGCCACCTGCTCATAGCGAGCTTCGGCGAGATCCAGCGAACCTGTTCGCTACAGCGAACTCCTGGTCGCTTAGCGAACCACACCAGAACAGAATATCTGTTCTTGAGTTATCTAAGGCGGTTTAACCTCAAATCAACTCAAAAATTCATCCAAACATGTTATAAATTCATATAAACAGCCATTCCAAACATATATGGTATCAAGGAACATTAATCATCCCTTCCAAACATCCAAATACATCAAACAATCAAAATCATGCCAATTTCTTGCAAAATAAGCAAAGTTGCATAAACATGCAAATCATTGATCAAACATCTACATATTCCCATTTTCAACTCCCCAAAGTTGTTTACCTCATCTACCATGAGTTCACTACACATGTTAGGATCAAAAGAATCCATTTTCCATTAAGAAAATCACCCACAAAACCCACAAGAAAATAGAGTGGAAAGAGTTTGGGAATGGAGGAATCGACATCCTCCCCTCTTTCGAATCACTCACGAATATGTAATCTAACTCTCGTACCTTAGCTCGACGAATCCACAAGCTTGCTCTTCTCTTTCTCTCCCACGAGCTCTTCCTCTCCCTCATGAGCTCCTTGCCCTAGCTAAGCTCTTGAACTTCTCATGGAATTGTAACTTATGAGACTATTCACCCAAACTTATGCTACTTATAGCTCTCTCCATTCTCATGGATCCAAGCCCACTTGGCTTAGGCCCAATGCCTATTCCACGCCCAAAGGCCCAAACAACATAACTTCTCGCTCATTAACTTACGTTCTCGCTAAATGATTATTCGCCGCTTAATAATTTAATTATAAATCACGCCCTCGCATAATAAAATAATTAAATAACGAATACTAAATTTTGGGTCGTTACATGATCCACTTGATTGGCCACTGAGTTAAGAAGAATTTGATTTATGATTGTTGACTAATAAGGAATATGATTCAATATTTATTACCATATTATTGAAAATTCGAAACTCAAATGAATCGAATTAATTGTACCAAATAATGGGTTACAATGAGTAAACCGTCAAATACCCCCTTAAAATTTTAAAATTCGTCAAATACCCCACGAAATTTGGAAATAGGCAAATACCCCCTGAAATTTTAAGAAGTCAATCAAATTGCCCCCTTGCACTACCAGTCAGAGTCCACGCCAGAAGGCAATTTGATTGACTTTTTAAAATTTCAAAGGGGTATTTGCCAATTTCCAAATTTCAGGGGGTATTTGACGAATTTTAAAATTTCAAGGGGTATTTCACAGTTTACTCGGGTTACAATATGCAATAGACACGGGTTTGGTAAGGAATGATCTATTAATAAATAAAAATGATTTGTTTTGCCTTTCCATAAAAGGAAATAGAGACTAGTATATCAAGTAACGAACTCTTAAACTTCTTTAGGGTTTAGCTAATCATAAGTAAAAATATAAATAGTTCATCCAAACTAAAAGAAAGGTCGGACCATTGTCGGAAAACAATCACACAGCGGTCTACCTGAAATTTATTCGATCAAAATGAAAAGGTTCGACTATTTTAGGAAGACGAACTAACTCTTGAACTTGTTTAGGGTTTAGGGTTTAACTATTGATCATAAGTAAAAATTTAAATAGTTCATCTGAACTAAAAGAAAGGTCGGACCATTGTCGCAAAACAATCACACAGAAGCTTGATCGATCACAAGTGCGGTCTACCTGAAATTTATCCGATCAAAATGAAAAGGTTCAACTATTTTAGGAAGACGAACTAATTCTTGAACTTGTTTAGAAGTAAAATTATAAATAGTTCATATGAACTAAAAGAAAGGTCGGACCATTGTCGGAAAACATACACACGGGAGCTCGCCCGATCACAAGTGCGGGTCTACCTGAAATTTATCCGATCAAAATGAAAAGGTTCGACTATTTTAAGAAGACGAACTTTTAACTATTGATCACAAGTAAAAATATAAATAGTTCATCTGAACTAAAAGAAAGGTCAGACCATTGTCGCAAACCTAAACCTAATTACTTAACCTAATTTTTTTCCCCTCTTTTTTCTAA
The DNA here is from genome assembly GCF_020283565.1 of Trifolium pratense. NCBI lineage: Eukaryota > Viridiplantae > Streptophyta > Magnoliopsida > Fabales > Fabaceae > Trifolium > Trifolium pratense. The sequence continues at coordinate 19,273,967 of NC_060063.1, read as the reverse complement.
GATCGACATCATGTCAACCAACGTTAATCTATGCAATGATTTAAAGAGATTGAAAAAATAAATACTATATAGTATATACTCACTCTGTTTCAAATTACTTGTCGTTTTAGAATTTTTTTTTTAAGAAAGTGTATTTTTGCACTTAATTTCCTATTATACCCTTATTTTAATTCACCAATAAGCTTATTTTGTTTTTTTCCACGCACTTTATCTGTCCAATAAATTTAATATGTTATGTACCAATTTTTTTAAAAAACAATTTTTTTTTTAAAAAAACTTAAAAAAACAAACTTTAATTTTCCAAATATATAAATCTTTTACAGTTTCAACTATTCCTAAATATTTGGAATTTACATGAGTGACTTAGATAGCTAACAATTTTTTTTCCTAAAACGACAAGTAATTTGAAACGGAGAGAGTATTTACACCGGAATAGCATGAATTATTTGATTTATTTTTTTTGAAGCATTATTTGATTTCATTTAATAAATGTACAAGTGGAATTGTATATTTAAATTAGAGATATTAGTTTTTTTTTTCTTCGTTGTTTTTGTTCTCTTATTATTTTTATTTAAACTAACATTGATATATATTTATTTTTTCGAGCCTATAACATTGATTTTTTTTTACTAATAACATTGATATTTTAGAATCAATATATAATGTTTAGAAACAAGCATTCAATGATCAAATTAATTCTAATTATATTTACACATAGTCTAAAATATAATTAAAGAAAACTAGTAACATAAAATATAATTAATTGAAAATAAAAGTAGTCAAAATAATTTATGGTAAAAAATTAATTATGTTTGACTTAAATACACGTGGATGAATTTCATTGGTGCCACATCAGCATAGGGCAACTACCCTCAATTTATGTGAGGTAGAGAAGTAGTCACCTTAGAATAAACAAGTGGAATTGACTATCCATATTTCCACCTATATTCAGAGTGATCATTCAGGGAAATTTTGAAAGGGAAGGTTACTAATATAATAGAAGTTATACTAACCATATTACCTATATACAGTTTGTCTAAGGGATATTCACCAAACTAAGGGGAATTTTCAAAAACGCACCAGTTTAAACCTATGAATGGGGAAATTCTTAAATTAATTCACAATATAACTCAAGGTTGTAAAAATCATAACAAGAAAAGAGCCAAATCGGACCTGGATCTATCAATCTTCTCCTTCAGATTCGCAACTTCAAACTATTTCTTGTCCTCCTCATGCACGCAAATTCGAACTATTCTCGAGAGCTATATTCGTGTCCTTCTACAACTGCAACAAGAACATAACACTCAGATATGGAAAACGAAAATAGAGATGAAGAAGGAAACACTAAGATGGAGAAGAAGATGGAAAATTGATCGGTAAAGAATCCAAGAAATTAACAAATTATCATCACTCAAAATCATCATAATCAAGTTAACAACAAATTAACAAGAGAGTAATCGGGGATAGAGAGTGATACAGAGAGAGAGAGAGGTGAAACCTGTGTTGAGGAGGAGCACACAGCGGCAGTTGAAACCGCAGGCAATTGCTAGGGTTTTTGGCGGTTGCCAAACCGCCTGTGAGCGACACAGTTGATTTGTTGGTATATGATGTTGGTAATTCTTTATGGCTCATTCTTTTGCTTAATTTGGAGGAGCATTCCTATAGAAAGCTTTTGCATCCTCTCTCTAACGAGCAATATGACTCTAACATGGTCATGATGGAATATTTTATATTATTTAATTATTATATTCCAATAATTATTACGTGGGCATATATATATATTTATATTAATTATATTAGTTATTTATCAATTAAGAGCCTAAATTGATTAAGTGATCAAATAAAGTTAAAAGGCTATTAGATTTCTATTTAGAATTAATTAATTAATTATTTAATTAGTTAGATATTGGCTCAAATGGGTGGATGTCAGGATGACCCATTTCAGGATAATGGTAACCATAATGAGTCATGAAGGGATGGCAACGGGCACCCATGGGTGCGGGTTTGACACTTACCAAACCCACACCCGAAATCATCACTCAAACCCAAACTCAAACCCAAATGATGTTCGGGTGGCAAAACAACACCCACGCCCACAACCATTGGGTTCGGGTTTTTTTCACCCAAACCCAAACCCGCAATGTAACGACCCATTTTTCATATCAGTATTTCTTAAATGTTATTTGATTTATTAATTGGCTTTTAATTATTTTAGTATTCGACGAATAATTAGTAAGCGCGAAACTTTAGTTTTGGGCCAAGATTGAGGCGTGGAAAGGCAATGGGCCTAAGCCAATTGGGCTTGGTTCATGACTTTAGGAAGTAGTATAAGTAGCAAGTCAAACCAATGAATAGTATCACAATTCATTTTCTTTGAGAAGTTAGAAGTTAGTAAGCAAGAGCAAAGCCAAAAACCCTAGGAAGAGGAAGAGAGAATCACGAGCAAGAGAGAAGAGGAAAGGCTTGAATCATCAACTTTGCTAAGGTAAGAGATTAGAATTCATGATTCTTGAGTGGCAAGGAGAGGGGAGATTGTCTATGTCTCCATTCCCGAACTCTCCCACTCAATTTCTTTTTAGATTTTTGATTAAGCTTTTGTATGTGAGTGTGATGTTCTTCATCATTACTTTGTATGTGTTAATCACTAGCTTGATTCCATGAAAAATATGTATGTGTTTGAATCATGTTTGAAAAGTTTATGAAAGTTGCTTAAAATCCAAGAAAAGGGCATGATCATGACTTTGTGAGGTATTTGGAGGTTTGTAAGGGATGATTAATATTCCTTGATACCATATATGCTTGAAATTGCTGTTTATAAGAATTTATAACTTGGTTGGGTGAATTTTTGAGCTGATTCAATGCTAAACCGCCTTTGAAAAACTCACAGGAAATGCACGTTCGCTGCAGCGATGCCTTAGCGAACGTGTATGTTCTTGAGGTGTTCGCTGTAGCGAGACGTAGCGAGCATTAGCGACCTAGTTCGCTAAATCTTCGCTGATCTTCGCCAGTGTTCGCCAGATGACAATTACATTCTGACTTCGTTCGCTGATTCCTCGCTGAGCGAGCTTGCAGCGAATGAAGGGAATTTCAAATATTTTTGTGGGGTTCTATAATTCAATTGGGCTTTTGGGATATGTTTCCTTGGTATTATGGTGTATTACCAAAGCTTAAAATATATGATTCGTACGTGTATGCAATAAGTTGCAGTTTAAAAGTGAGTATGTTCATTATTTGGCATTAATTTGCAATGATAGAAGAAATGTGTTTGAATTGTGTTTCCGCATTCATGATGAGTAGCTTCGAGCTAGAAATATCATATTGATGATATGTGCAAACATACATGCATTCATATATATATGTTGAATTGGAAACTTGGGTTCCAATAGATTTAAATGGATTTTTGAATCCATAAGGAAGCCGAGGATCGGATTAGATGAATCCATAAGATCTAGAGCTGCTATCCAGCAGGATATAAAACTGTTTAACTTATCCATGAGGGATATGAAGGTTTGGTAAGTTCCGAACAATCCGGCAAGATGTAAAACTGTTTAACTTATCCATGAGGGGTAAAAGGCAATTGGTACCACATGCATTAGTCGTGTCTAGGGATGACATGACATAGAATGATTGGCATTAGATGCATTAGGGTAAATGCGCATATATTTGATAAATGGTATGTGACATTATCTGGTTGAATTGTGTTAAACTTTATTAATTGATAACTGTTTAGTACGACGTTTTGGCGTGAGTTAGAATGATACATGATAGGAAAGTGTAAGGGTTTTCTTATACTTGTATGTGAATTGATTATGTTTTCTAACTCTCTACTTTGTGTTATTTGCTGGACCTTTGGGTGTTCAGATATTCAGGCTGAGGACTGTGCCGACGATTAGACTGCTGTTTTTAGCTTGGTGTTGAAGTATCTTTTGGTGAGGAGACTTAGCATAGATTCCTCCTTTTAGTGCTAGTTTTTGGTTAAGAGTTTGTATATAGAAACTGCTCTGGTAATGTAACATCGAGTCGGGGATTACGCCTGGCTTTCATTGTATATCGGTGTTACCTTTTTGTTATGCTAGTTCTTGTATAAGTGACATCCTTAGGGATGAATATGGCTTATATATATATATATATATATATATATATATATATATATATATGCATGCTTAGTTTTATTGAATCCGCTGTTGTTTTTCATGTTAAACTTCATGACGCTCTGTGTGTATGCTTGTGTTTTAATTACCGCGTGACACTCTGCCTTTACACTTGTTAAAAAAGTTTTTAATATTGCGTTTTTAAGGGTAGTATGGGTTAGGGTGTTACAATAGTGGTATCAGAGCAGGTCGGTTCATGTGAACCAATTAGGACTTTTCTTTTCTCGTATGAGCATGTGTTGGGTACACTGTTAGTACATTCTAACGTCTAGTTGTGATTCGTTCAGGAATCATGGCTGCTGGTGCTGCGAGAACGAATGCCCAGATTGCGGAGGCTTTGGCCGCACTCACCAACATAGTGGTTAGAGATCATCAACCTGGAAGAGAGGTAGAGATGAGGTTGGAACGGTTCATGAAGCAGAAACCGCCAACATTTACCGGAGGTTACAACCCGGATGGAGCTTACAAGTGGCTAGAGGAACTTGAAATAATTTTTGAAGCAATGGATTGTTCCGAGGAAGGGAAGACAACCCTTGGAACATATGTGTTGCGCGAGGAAGCGAACGTGTGGTGGAAGAACGCCAAGTTGAGGCTAGGACCCGGTGGTATGGCTATACCATGGGCAATGTTTAAAAGAGAATTTTTGGTTAAGTATTTTCCTGTTGATGTGAAGAACAAGAAAGTGGTGGAATTCATGGAACTGAAACAGGGGAATATGACGGTAGCTGACTATGCCGTCAAGTTCGACACTTTGTGTGCGTTTAGTCCGCATTACAACACTTTGGAAGCTGAGGACGACAAGTGCGTGAAGTTCGAGAGTGGCTTACGCCCGGACATTAAACATATGATTGGATTTTCGCAGATAAGGGATTTTGCGACCCTTGTGAACAAGAGTAGGATTTGTGATGAGGATGGTAGAGCCAAGGTGAACTATTATAAAGCTGTGAACGACCGAAAAGGGAAAGGACAAGAGCGCGGAAAGCCTTATGACAACCGCGGTAGGGGGAATACAAGTGGTGGTAGGAAACCGAATAATGGAAATTGTTACAAATGTGGAGAGCGGGGTCATATGTCGTATGATTGCCCGAAGAAATTGGACAAGTGTTTGAATTGTGGGAAGTTAGGCCACAAAGCCGAAGTGTGTAGGACAAAAGTGGTGTGTTTCAACTGTGGTGAGGAAGGCCACAAGAGTCCGACTTGTAAGAAGCCCAAGAAGGTGATGGGCAAGGTGTTTGCTTTGAGTGGAGAGGATGCTAGCCATGAGGACAATCTCATTAGAGGTACGTGTTTCATCTATGACACTCCTTTAATTGCGATTATAGATACGGGAGCGACACATTCTTTTATTTCTTTGGATTGTGCGAAGCGTCTTAGTATTCCTTTAACGGATATGTCGGGTAGGATGGAAATAGAAACTCCTGCTAATGGTTCAGTGATTACTCGACAAGTATGTCGTAATTGCCCCGTAACCATTTTTGATAGGCATTTTGGTATGGATTTAGTGTGTATTCCACTTAGTGGTATGGACGTGATTTTTGGTATGAATTGGTTAATCTTCAACCGAATTCATATCAACTGTCGTGAGAAGGCCGTTGTTTTTCCGAAGCCGGAGGAGAACTTGCAATTGATGAGCGGGAAGGAAGTATCGGAATCGTTGAAGGAACATGCCGAGATGTTCATGATGTTTGCATCATTGAAACTCGAAGGAGGAGTTAAGGTAGAAGAGTTACCGATCGTTTGTGAATTCCCAGATGTGTTTCCGGATGATATATCTGACGTGCCTCCGAAGCGAGAGGTAGAGTTTTCTATCGATCTAGTACCTGGAACTAGTCCGATATCGATGGCGCCGTATCGAATGTCAGCGTCTGAGTTGAATGAGTTGAAGAAGCAACTTGAAGAGCTACTTGAGAAGAGGTTTGTTCGGCCGAGTGTTTTGCCATGGGGAGCGCCGGTATTGCTTGTAAAGAAGAAAGATGGAAGCATGAGATTATGTATAGACTATCGTCAGTTGAACAAAGTGATGATCAAGAATAAATATCCACTTCCGAGGATAGATGATTTGATGGATCAACTAGTTGGAGCTTGCGTGTTTAGTAAGATCGATTTGAGATCCGGATACCATCAGATTAGAGTGAAGACGGAAGACATACCTAAGACTGCATTCAGGACGAGGTATGGGCACTACGAGTATTCAGTTATGCCTTTTGGTGTGACCAATGCACCCGGAGTTTTCATGGAATATATGAACCGAATTTTCCATTCATTTTTGGATAGATTCGTGGTGGTGTTCATCGACGACATTTTGATTTACTAGAAATCCGAGGAAGAGCACGAAGAGCACTTGAGGATTGTTTTGCAAGTCTGGAAGGAGAAGAAGTTGTATGCCAAGTTGTCGAAGTGTGAATTTTGGATGAAAGAGGTGAGTTTCCTAGGGCATATAATTTCAAGTGGAGGAATCGCGGTAGATCCTGCGAAGGTTGACGCTGTGTCACAGTGGGGAACGCCGAAATCTGTTTCAGAGATTAGAAGTTTCCTTGGTTTAGCCGGTTATTATAGAAGATTCATCGAAGGTTTTTCGAAGTTGGCTTTACCGTTAACCAAGTTGACAAGGAAAAATCAAGCGTTTGTTTGGGATGGTAATTGTGAGAAGAGCTTCCAAGAGCTCAAGAGAAAGTTAACTGCTGCACCTGTGTTGATTTTACCTGATGCCAAAGAGTCGTTCGTCGTGTATTGCGATGCTTCGAAGTTAGGACTTGGCGGAGTGCTTATGCAAGGGGGTAATGTGGTAGCATATGCCTCAAGGCAACTGAAGGTTCACGAGAGGAACTATCCAACGCATGATTTGGAGTTAGCCGCAGTGGTGTTTGCTTTGAAAGTGTGGAGACACTACTTGTATGGATCAAGGTTTGAAGTGTTTAGTGATCACAAGAGTCTGAAATACTTATTCGACCAGAAGGAGTTGAATATGAGGCAACAAAGATGGCTCGAATTCTTAAAGGACTACGATTTTGGATTGAGTTATCACCCCGGAAAAGCCAATGTGGTGGCCGATGCATTAAGTAGGAAAACTTTGCATATGTCATCGTTGATGGTGAAAGAGTTAGAGTTGATTGAAGAATTCCGAGACTTGAGTCTTGTGTGTGAGGTTACTTCTTCAAGTGTGAAGCTTGGAATGTTAAAATTGACGAATCCTTTTCTCGAGGATATTAAAGAACGTCAGAAATCGGATAAGAAATTGATGGAGAAGATGGTACTCATCAATGAAGGCAAGGAGACCAATATCAAGATTGACGAAAGTGGAGTCATGAGATTTCACGGAAGAGTTTGTGTACCGGATGTACCCGAATTGAAAAGAATGATCATGGAAGAAGGTCACAGAAGTGGTTTGAGTATTCATCCTGGAGTAACCAAGATGTATCAGGATTTGAGGAAGTTATTTTGGTGGCCGGGAATGAAGAGGCAAATTTCTGAATTTGTTTATTCATGCTTAACTTGTCAGAAATCGAAGATTGAGCATCAGAAGCCGTTTGGTTTGTTGCAACCAATGTTTATACCAGAATGGAAATGGGATAGCATTGCAATGGATTTTGTGGGAGGTTTACCGAAGACCAAGAAAGGTAACGAGGTGATTTGGGTAGTGGTAGATCCTCTGACGAAGTGTGCTCACTTCATTGCTGTCAGGAAAGGTACTTTGGTGCCTAAGTTGGCCGACATTTATGTGGAGCAGATTGTGAAGCTACATGGTATTCCAACAAGTATTATTTCGGATAGAGATCCGAGATTTACTTCCAGATTTTGGGAAAGCTTGCAAGAAGCTTTAGGAACGAAGTTGAGGTTGAGTTCAGCTTATCACCCTCAGACAGATGGTCAGTCGGAGAGGACGATACAATCCTTAGAGGATTTGTTGAGAGCTTGTGTTTTGGAGCAAAACGTGAATTGGGATTCTTGTTTGCCGTTGGTAGAGTTTACATACAACAACAGTTACCATTCTAGTATCGGAATGGCACCGTTTGAGGCTTTGTATGGGAGAAGGTGTAGGACACCTCTGTGTTGGTATGAAACTGGAGAAGGTGCAATTCTTGGACCAGAGATTGTACAAGAAACAACGGAGAAGATTCGGATGATTCGTGAGATGATGAAAGTGTCTCAGAGTCGACAGAAGAGTTATCATGATAAGAGGAGGAAGGACATTGAATTCCAAGAGGGGGATCATGTATTCCTACGAGTTACATCGACTACTAGAGTAGGACGTGCGTTGAAGTCAAGGAAGTTGACGTCAAGGTTTATTGGGCCGTTTGAGATTTTGAAGCGTGTGGGAAAAGTGGCGTATAGGATTGCATTACCGCCATCATTGGCGAATTTGCACGATGTTTTCCATGTATCACAGTTGCGCAAGTATGTGTCTGATCCGACACACGTGATTGAATCGGACGATGTTCAAGTGAGGGATGACTTGACCATTGAGACCGTACCCTTGAGAATAGAAGGAAGAGAAGTGAAGAGGTTGAGGAATAAAGAGATTGCAACCGTGAAAGTCGTGTGGGGAGGACCGGCTGGTGAGAATGCAACGTGGGAGCTGGAAAGCAAGATGAGAGATTCTTATCCCGATCTGTTTCTAGGTAATTTCGAGGGCGAAATTCTTTTAAGGGGGGTAGGATTGTAACGACCCATTTTTCGTATCAGTATTTCTTAAATGTTATTTGATTTATTAATTGGCTTTTAATTATTTTAGTATTCGACGAATAATTAGTAAGCGCGAAACTTTAGTTTTGGGCCAAGATTGAGGCGTGGAAAGGCAATGGGCCTAAGCCAATTGGGCTTGGTTCATGACTTTAGGAAGTAGTATAAGTAGCAAGTCAAACCAATGAATAGTATCACAATTCATTTTCTTTGAGAAGTTAGAAGTTAGTAAGCAAGAGCAAAGCCAAAAACCCTAGGAAGAGGAAGAGAGAATCACGAGCAAGAGAGAAGAGGAAAGGCTTGAATCATCAACTTTGCTAAGGTAAGAGATTAGAATTCATGATTCTTGAGTGGCAAGGAGAGGGGAGATTGTCTATGTCTCCATTCCCGAACTCTCCCACTCAATTTCTTTTTAGATTTTTGATTAAGCTTTTGTATGTGAGTGTGATGTTCTTCATCATCACTTTGTATGTGTTAATCACTAGCTTGATTCCATGAAAAATATGTATGTGTTTGAATCATGTTTGAAAAGTTTATGAAAGTTGCTTAAAATCCAAGAAAAGGGCATGATCATGACTTTGTGAGGTATTTGGAGGTTTGTAAGGGATGATTAATATTCCTTGATACCATATATGCTTGAAATTGCTATTTATAAGAATTTATAACTTGGTTGGGTGAATTTTTGAGCTGATTCAATGCTAAACCGCCTTTGAAAAACTCACAGGAAATGCACGTTCGCTGCAGCGATGCCTTAGCGAACGTGTATGTTCTTGAGGTGTTCGCTGTAGCGAGACGTAGCGAGCATTAGCGACCTAGTTCGCTAAATCTTCGCTGATCTTCGCCAGTGTTCGCCAGATGACAATTACATTCTGACTTCGTTCGCTGATTCCTCGCTGAGCGAGCTTGCAACGAATGAAGGGAATTTCAAATATTTTTGTGGGGTTCTATAATTCAATTGGGCTTTTGGGATATGTTTCCTTGGTATTATGGTGTATTACCAAAGCTTAAAATATATGATTCGTACGTGTATGCAATAAGTTGCAGTTTAAAAGTGAGTATGTTCATTATTTGGCATTAATTTGCAATGATAGAAGAAATGTGTTTAAATTGTGTTTCCGCATTCATGATGAGTAGCTTCGAGCTAGAAATATCATATTGATGATATGTGCAAACATACATGCATTCATATATATATATATGTTGAATTGGAAACTTGGGTTCCAATAGATTTAAATGGATTTTTGAGTCCATAAGGAAGCCGAGGATCGGATTAGATGAATCCATAAGATCTAGAGCTGCTATCCAGCACGATATAAAACTGTTTAACTTATCCATGAGGGATATGAAGGTTTGGTAAGTTCCGAACAATCCGGCAAGATGTAAAACTGTTTAACTTATCCATGAGGGGTAAAAGGCAATTGGTACCACATGCATTAGTCGTGTCTAGGGATGACATGACATAGAATGATTGGCATTAGATGCATTAGGGTAAATGCGCATATATTTGATAAATGGTATGTGACATTATCTGGTTAAACTTTATTAATTGATAACTGTTTAGTACGACGTTTTGGCGTGAGTTAGAATGATACATGATAGGAAAGTGTAAGGGTTTTCTTATACTTGTATGTGAATTGATTATGTTTTCTAACTCTCTACTTTGTGTTATTTGCTGGACCTTTGGGGGTTCAGATATTCAGGCTGAGGACTGTGCCGACGACTAGACTGCTGTTTTTAGCTTGGTGTTGAAGTATCTTTTGGTGAGGAGACTTAGCATAGATTCCTCCTTTTAGTGCTAGTTTTTGGTTAAGAGTTTGTATATAGAAACTGCTCTGGTAATGTAACATCGAGTCGGGGATTACGCTTGGCTTTCATCGTATATCGGTGTTACCTTTTTGTTATGCTAGTTCTTGTATAAGTGACATCCTTAGGGATGAATATGGCTTATATATATATATATATATATATATATATATATATATATATATGCATGCTTAGTTTTATTGAATCCGCTGTTGCTTTTCATGTTAAACTTCATGACGCTCTGTGTGTATGCTTGTGTTTTAATTACCGCGTGGCACTCTGCCTTTACACTTGTTAAAAAAGTTTTTAATATTGCGTTTTTAAGGGTAGTATGGGTTAGGGTGTTACACGCAACACATTTGAAAATAATTTGCAAATTTAAGATATTAAATTCCAACATAGACTTTGAATTAAATTACAACTAAAATTAAGGTCTTCCAAGCAAATTCAAACATAGACTTTCAAGAAATTACAACATAGACTTTCAAGAAATTAAATTACAACTAAAATTTAAGGTCTTCCAAGGAAATTGAGGGAGACTATGGGGGTAATTAGATAATTATAAAATATTTCGGGTGGGTGTATGAGTTTCGGGTGTGGGTTTGACTGATACCAAACCCACACCCATATTATCGGGTGTCACCCAAACCCAAACCCAGTCAAATCGGGTTTCGCCCGTTGACTTGAGTTTGGGTTCGGGTGGGTCTCTCGGGTTTGGGTTTTTTTGCCATCCCTAGAGTCATCACCCTATATAAGGCTATGGTCTCCAATACACCTTACCTAAGCAAACACTCTCTTCTCCCCATCTGAAGAGAATCAAGGTATTAGGGTACCGGTTGAGGAAGAACCAATCTAGCCACCATCTCTTTGTGTTTCAGGATCACTGCAAAAGAACTTTTCATCATGGATACAGGTATTCCTAAAGATCATCTTGTCGATCCTATAATTTTATACATGCTTCTATGACTATTTTGTTTCCGCACTAAAGTATATGTCATAATATGTTGTTTAATCCTAATTTAGTGATTTAATTCTAACAATTGGTATCAGAGCAGGACATGCTTGATCCTTATGAATATCTTTTATTTTCTATAGCACTGATATCTTGTCATTTTTTCGGCTTATGTTGTTTTGATTATACGATGTAATTGCCTTCCTGCATTTTATGATTCTGCAGAATAAAATAAAATAAAATATTATTAAGCTTTATTTGATTATTTTATTTTGCGGTTCATTCGTTTGACGTTGGCACATGTTTATTTGTTCCGATGACAAAATTCAATGGTTTTGGAACATGTATATGCTTTCACTGTGTTTTCCATAAGTTTCATGATAAGATGATGAATTGCAATCTTATTTTATTTTATTATTTTTTTTTTTTTTGTGATATGCACCCAGTCTTGAATATTTTAGGATTTATAGTATTCATGTGCATACATGTATATACTTTTGTTACGATACGACTACATAGACTGTTTTCGATCTTCCTGTATATGTACTACCATCATGAAGTTGAATTACTTTATTCAAATTATCCCTTCAAGGTTATGTCATATGTGATTACTTTTATCTGGCTTTTCAAATTGATCACATGAAATTTTTCTGGTCGATCGGTGTTAATCCTGTAATTTTTTCTTTCTTTAGTTTTTCACCGAGTGGAATTTTTTTTTTGTTGACTTATTTTAATTTAAAAATAATAAATTGATATAAAGTCTAATTTGTTTCTTTTGGTTTTAATTTTAAAACAAATTAACATATTTGATTTGGTTTCCAAATATGAGCATTAGTTATTATGTGTTTTCAATTTCTTTACATAAAGATCTAGATTAATTTTGTCAACATTGTTGTGAGTTATTTTCAATTATGGTCTATAATTACAGGCGGATTCTAGCATGGGAGAGTGAAACATGTCTCCTACTAGTGGGAAACCAAGTTTTAACCGTGTGATGGGTTGAAAAACAGTTAAACGGCTGGGATGAAGTATAGAGAACCTGTTGCTACAGTATATTAGCAGGTTTTCAATGTTTAATAACTTCGATAAAAAAAATAACGAAAATATCTTCCAGAAAAATAAAAAGAAAAATATATAAAACTTCACACTCTCTCTATCATAAATCCGTCTTTTCTACCTTTGGAGTTTTATTCTCACTTGGCTCCTCCTCCTCCACCACCACAACCACCGTCTCTTCTTCTACCTTCAATTTTTTCTCTTCCAGCTTCAACCCATCTTCATCTCCCTCACAGCAACATCATCACCTTAAAACTTAAATCCAGAAAAACTCATTCCAAATAAAAGTATCCAAACAAGATCGAGAGAGATAGAAAGGAGAATGAAAACAATCAGATCTGGAAAAAAATCAACTATTGAAAAACTCATTTCAAATCTGCATTTTTTTCTTTATTCTTCACTGTTCTTAATCATTCCACGCTTCAGAAATCAACATCCCTTTGCCGCACCTTTCATCTTCATCATCAAACTCATCATTAAATGAAATCAAAATCCAAAAAAATACAACTATTTTCTAGAAAAGGTAACAAAATCATTTTCCAAATCATTATCCTAAAAAAAAGATAACAATAATTGTAATGAACCCACCATATTGAGTAGGCCCAAATAGGAGTTAGTCAACTTCAGCCCAAATAATGAGACTATGTGGAGAAATGAGTTACTATTAATAGTGTAATAAGAGTATTTTGTGAGTTATGTGATTGGTGAAGTTGTTATTCTTCTCTCCCAAACTCTCTTTTCACATCTCAAATTCCTTTTGTATTGCAACTATTTGATCTAAGTTCAATAAGAATGATTCCTATCTTAGCTTTATTTCCTATTCAATTTTAGTATCATTTCATTGGTGCTTTCATTGTCACCATGGCAGAGTACGTCAAGAACATCGCTGAAAAGGATCCATGGGATCGATGGGAGAAAATGCACGCTCGCAACAACGTTGCTTTCGACAGAATCATCTCCAAATTGGAGATTCTACTTCAACACTACAACTGCTCGCCAAGCTCTTCCCATGGTGCATCGAACTCACCCAAACACATCCCTACATCAGAACCATCGAATATCAATTTGTTGATGCATGATGAATTACGTTCACCTGCAAAACAGATCGAGGTTCCTTGTGTTCATGAGCAGATATTATTGGAAGAAGAGATAGTCTCTTTTGCAAAACAGATCGAGGATCCTTCTGTCCCCGCTAAGCCAATTTCAGAATCGTCGGAGCCGTATTTTGACAACTTGGTTACTGATTCGACGAAACTAGTAGATGATATCGGCGAATTAGCTTTTGATAACGTGCAGAGGATCGGAGAATTTCGACGAGAGGATGGGTTTGAGGTTCAATGTGACACAAATCTCACGGTTCATAACAGTGGAATTATAGCGACACCAGAATTATCGAAAGCAGAGCCAATCACAACACATTCAGTCCATAACGACGATACTTCACGGCTCGACGAATCGCAACGCAAAGTCACCGACAATGATGTAGCGGGAAATCGAGGTTTATCTCTTCAAAGTGAAATTCCTTTTGCATTGTATTTGACAAGTATAGTGAATAATCATGCTAGCAGTATAGAACCTAAGTTTCAATTACATTGGGATGATCTCTTAACTAAGCACAAGGTGGTGCTAGTGTCAATATATGGAAATTTAGCAGTTGACATCACAGGGATTCAATATGATTCTAGGCTTATTACTCCTGATGCACAATCTAGTTTACTCAATTTTGGCCGCCATGTGTTTGCTGAAATGTGTGAGCAAGGTGTTCTCTCTTGGACTGGCTTAATTCTAGGCTCTGTGGCTAGAATTAATGGCTGGAATGGGAAGCAGGTTCAGTCAGACCATACAATCCTTGCAAGTTTCACAGAATGGTATGAGACACCACTACCTAAACCACCGGTTTCTGCATTATTGAACCCTCTACTATCACTTGAACCACCTAATGGTGTAGCCGTTGAGAACCGCTTAATGTTTCCACCGCCGCCAAAACCACCAGGTCACAGTTTTCAATTGACCCAAGGGGAATTGCAAGTGACGCGGGCAACCGCTGTTCTTCCACCACCTCCTGAGCCTCCCGATGTAGAACACATAGTGGTGGTTTTGCAGGGATTTGCTACACTTATGTTTCCTAGTTTGACTGGCTTAAGGAGCTGGTATCATAATGGACATAGTGTGCCTGGCTCGATACTTGAAAGCTTGAGCATTGTGTCTCAATTTATGGTTCCAGATGTTTTTGACAGCAATCTTTATACCATGGTTTCCATATTATTGTCGACAGGACAGTTAATGAATGCAAGGGATATGAAGCCACTTAACGCACTTCTTGGAATTGATACTTTTTATTGTGGTCGTATGATTTCCACTTATGTTTTGCATTTTCCCTCAATTGTTTTCACCTTTTGGTACTTAGACTTGTCAGCAACATCATTATCTGTAGCGAAGTTTATTACAAGTTCAACTACACTGTTTGGTTGGATTTTAACAAGCATTCCAGCTAAATATGCTTCAGACCACAAGTACCTTCTACTGCTTGCTATCATTGACAATGGCTATGTGGTTATTCCAACCGTTAACATCAAGCCTGTATTAGCATGCACTACTGTTAGAAGTGAGCAAACTATTAAGTTAGCCCAAGTGTTAATCTTTGCAACATGGCAACAAATCTCTTCATCTGACTCAATGTCATTCTTGTACACATGTGCCTCTTGTGAGATCTTTCAAGACGGCAATGGTGACAACAAGTCTAAAAATGAATGTGGTAATTTGACTGTGACAGTTATCATTATTGCACCACATGTGGAGTATTTTTCATTCATTGGATCAGATGATCATGGTAATAGTTGGACTCATCATGGAAATTTAGTTTTAACTGGTGGTAATCAAGATTCTCTCTATCTTTGGAAATATGTTGGTGATGATAGAAGAGTACTATACATTGGTTCAGATGCAGAAACTTTGGCTATGATGAAAAAGTCACGTGAGTTCCAAAAGAAGTTTCTTTGGGCTGAAGTGTTTCTTGTAGAATTGGTATTTGTGCTAATACAAAATTCTCTCATCACTTTTGCAATTTTTCAAGTATTTTCAAATCAGTTGGGTATTTACAAGAAAGTGAGAAAGGCAAATTGGGATAACTTTCATTTCATAGCTGCACAAGATCTTCAAAGTGCTAATTCTGGTGTTTACTATTCTTCACATATTGCAAGATCGTTACAGTGCAAACAGTGGGATCCAGGGAAATTCGTTATTTTTAGTTGGCAATGTCAAGTTGATTTTTGGTCCATTTTAGAAGATGTACTTGACTTTTTGAAGACCGGTCGAAATCACAACCTTGAGGACAAGGTTGGTTTTAAAGGGGAAGGTATTGTAATGAACCCACCATATTGGGTAGGCCCAAATAGGAGTTAGTCAACTTCAGCCCAAATAATGAGACTATGTGGAGAAATGAGTTACTATTAATAGTGTAATAGGAGTATTTTGTGAGTTATGTGATTGGTGAAGTTGTTATCCTTATCTCCCAAACTCTCTTTTCACATCTCAAATTCCTTTTGTATTGCAACTATTTGATCTAAGTTCAATAAGAATGATTCCTATCTTAGCTTTATTTCCTATTCAATTTTAGTATCATTTCAATAATTTTCCAGAAAAATCAATGACGGTAACAATGGGTGTTTGTGTTTCTTCAATTTTCAAGTTTTCTTCTTACAATAATAATAATAATAATAATAATAATAATAATAATAATAATAATAATAATAATAATAATAAGGTTGTAACAGTAATAGTAGTATTGCAGACTATTGGAATTATGAATTATGCATCTCAGAGATTGCATTGAACTGATTAGTCAAAAAGTTACAAATACAAGTGGTTGCAGACTCTTTAAATAGAGCTGCTAAAATATCTGAGCTGGCAGTGCCATCTCACTATTCCTAACAAACTTATTGCCACATCAGCTCTTAGGTGTAACTAACTGTAACAAACTTTGTGCCACATCAGCTCTTAGGTGTAACTGACTGTAACAAACTTTGTGCCACATCATCATTGTTTACATTTTACTTATTGCCTAATACATTTGCTAACTATCAATTCTATTTTGATATTGTATTCTATTATCCCCCCCTCAAACACAAGGGGTTTCATGAGTAGGGAACACCTTGAGTTTGGATCGAATTGTTGCATAGTTAGCAGGAGACAGTGGCTTTGTAAGTGGGTAAGCCAGCTGGTCAATGGCTGGTAAGTGAAGAACTTGTAGTTGTTTTGAGAGTACCTTTTCTGTTACAAAGTGGATGTCAAGCTCAATGTGCTTTGTTCTTGCATGAAGAATTGGGTTATGAGCTAGTGATACAACACTTAAATTGTCACATAGGAGAGTAAGAGTATGATATGGAACCTGAAGTTCATGTAAAAGAGACTGAATCCACAGTAGTTCAGCAGTTGTATTGGCCATACTTCTATATTCAGCTTCAGTACTTGACCTTGCTACTAGAGCTTGTTTCTTAGATCCCCAGGAGACTAGATTAGATCCAAAATATATGCATGACCCAGAGGTGGATCTTCTGTCATCTTGGTCAGTGGCCCAGTCAGCATCACTGTATGCTCTTAAAGAGAAGGGTGGACTAGATAAAGCAGGACTTAATAGAAGACCATGATTAGCAGTACCTTTGAGATAACGAAGTATCCTTTTGACAGCTTTCCAATGTGTTTCAAGAGGATGTGCCATGAATTGGCAGACTTTATTGACACTGAATGAGATGTCTGGCCTTGTTAAAGTTGCATATTGAAGGGCTCCTACTGTAGATCTGTATAAGGAAGGATCTGTTAGGGCATCTGTTCCAAATTTGCTGAGTCTGCAGCTGCTGACCATGGGTGAACCGATGGGTTTACAATTATCCATATTAGTTTTGCATAGCAAGTCTCTAATGTACTTACTTTGATTGAGTAACAGACCACCTGAGGCAGTTTTGTGCACTTCAATGCCTAAGAAATAGTCAACTTCTCCCAACTGTTTTAGAGCAAATTTGACATTTAGTTTCTGAATGATATCTTGAATGAGATGAGGGGCAGAGCCAGTGATGAGGATGTCATCTACATATATTAACACATAGGTAGTAGTTCCTTGTTGATGAAGAATCATTAGTGAAGGGTCACACTTACTTGCAATGAATCCCATTTGAAGTAAGGTTTGAGTGAGCCTTTCATACCATGCACGAGGGGCTTGTTTTAAGCCATATAAAGACTTGTGTAATTTGCAGACCAATGATTTATCAGAGGACTCAAAACCTGCAGGTTGTTTCATGTAAACTTCTTCATGTAAGATGCCATTTAAGAAGGCATTGTTGATGTCAATTTGTTGCACAACCCATTTGTGTGTCACTGCTAGAGTTAGAATGATTCTGATGGTTACAGGTTTGATCACAGGTGAGAAGGTTTCTGTAAAATCAAAGTCAGGAGTCTGTAAGAAACCTTTGGCAACTAGGCGTGCTTTGTATTTATTGATGGTTCCATCAGGATTTTCTTTAATTCTGAAAATCCACTTGCAGCCAATGGCCTTTTTGTGAGGTGGGAGAGGTACTAAGGACCAAGTATTGTTATCTGTAAGAGCTTTGAACTCAGTGTGCATTGCTTGTAGCCACTTTGGATCAGCAAGAGCACTTTTCACAGTGGTGGGTTCAAGAACAGCAGTGAAGGCTTTGGGTTTTAGATTGCCTGTTTTACCTCTGGTGATCATAGGGTGGTCATTATGATGAGGGGTAGTAGTGGTTGGTGAAAGGTTTTGAGCTTTATTTGTAGTTAAAGTGGGGGGGTTGGAAGGACTGTTGGTTTTAAGCACTTGATTGTGGTTGTAAATGTCTTTGTCACCTGGAGCTTGTTTAGGTGAGGTGAGAGAATTACTTTCAGAGTTTGAGTTTATATTAGTTATGGAAAAGGAATGACCATTTTGAGGCATGTGATGAGAGAGAATGGAGTGGGTTAAAGGATTGACAGAGTTGTCAGGATTAGTAGTGGAGTTAGGAAACATAGAGATATATGGAAATTGGGACTCATGAAATATAACATCTTTGGATATATAAATTCTACATTGTTCATCTAGACATTTGTGACCTTTGTGTTGAGGAGAGACTCCTAAATAGACACAAGGACTAGATCTATATTGTAGTTTGTGTTTGTTGTAGGGTCTAAGATGAGGAAAGCATAAGCATCCAAAAACTTTTAACTGACTATAATCAGGTTGTGTTTTGAACAAGGCATGATGAGGTGATTTGAATTGATTAAAAGCACTGGTGGACAGCTTGTTGATGAGGTATACAGCTTGTGTGAAACTGTGGTCCTAGAATTTTAGGGGTAAGGATGCTTGGGATAGTAAAGTGAGACCCATTTCAACTATTTGCCTGTGTTTTCTCTCTACAGTTCCATTTTGATGGGATGTGTGAGGGCAGGTTAATCTATGTTGAATTCCTAACTCATTTAATAGGGTGGTAAAAGGGCAAAATTCACCTCCCCAATCAGATTGTAAGGCCTTTATAGTAGCTTGAAACTGGTTTTTGATAAAGACTGAGAATTGTGTAAAGGCTTGTAGTGCATCGGATTTATTTTTGAGAAAGTAAATCCAAGTATACTTGGTGTATGTGTCAACAATAGTAATATAGTAGTTGTATCCATAGTATGAGGTGAAGGGAGCTGGTCCCCACAAGTCACAGTGTATTACCTCAAAGGGTTTAGTGTAAATAGTATTGGATAAAGGAGAAAAAAGTCTGTGAGACTTGCCAACACAGCAGAAAGTGCAGGAAGTAAAGACAGTTTTATTTGAGTAAGGAATTTTACAAAGTTGCAATATAGACTGAACAGCTTTATTGTGAGCATGGCCTAGCCTAAGGTGCCATTTATGAAACTCACTATCTACTTTATCAGAAGACACAACAATGTTACAACCAACAGATTTATTCAAAACTGGAAAATCAACATAGCTAGAATGAATGGACTTATTCACAGGGAAAGTATTTTGAGACTGAGCTTTTGAACTGGCTGCAGTGTTGGTGATGAGATTGAGTGGCTTGAACTGATATAAGCCATCTGCTCCAGCATTGCCCTCAAGAAGGATTTGCTTAGAATCCTGAGATTTCACATAACAATTATAAGGGTGAAATTCAAAGATTACATTGTTGTCCTGAGCAAATTTGCTAACAGATAGAAGATTTTTAGATATAGCAGGAACTAGCAATAAATCAGTGAGTTTAAGATGCACATTAGGATCATTAGGGGAAATAAAATGAGAATGACCTAAGGATTCAATAGACACACCTGTGCCGTTTCCCATCATCACTTGATCATGACCTTGATAGGGAGCACGATAACCAAAGTTGTTGGGATTATATGTGAGGTGGTGTGAAGCACCAGAATCAGGGTACCAAGAGGCACTAGACATTGAGTCAAAATCTGCAGAGGGTGCATAGTATTGTGGAATAGCTAAATGTGCAGATGGACGAGCATATGGGTTAAAGTGTGCAGGTCTAGGGTTTGGGGAGGCATTGTAACCACGAGCTTGAGGTTTAGAGGTGGAAGAATCATACCTATACCAGCAAATGGTTGCATCATGATTGGGCCTGTCACAGATTTGACATTGGACTTTACCATTGTTGTGTGAATTTTGCGCACGGCCTCGTCCTCTACCTTTTCCTTTTCCCTGTCCTCTACCTCGACTTGCAGTGGCATTGTAATGTTGCGTTCCTGATTCTTGAGCAGTGGTATCCATTACTGGTTCATTGGAGTTAACTTCAGTATGAGCGACATTTGCAGAGACGCTAGGGTTAGCTAATTCTTGCCTGAATTTCTCGAATTGAACTTCTTGATGAAGGAGCAGAGCTTCTACATCTTCGACAGTTGGAGTTTCAAACCTGCTATAGATCATCATTACGAAGGAATTGAAATCCTCTAGTAATCCTTCAAGAATCGCGTCAACCTGTTCTTGAACAGAAACAGCATCTCCAACTGCAATTAGTGAATTGACGATTGATTTGATTCGTAGGAGATATTCATTGACGGATTTGCCGTGTTTCTTGGTGTTCTTTAATTCCGATCTTAATTGACGCGCACGAGACTTAAGAACTGAGTTAAAGTATTTGTGAATTGTTTCCCAGACTTCGTGAGAATGCTTACAATTTAGAACGCGAGGTAGAACGCTATCGGAGATGGTAGAAAGAAGCCATGTGAATAGCGTTTGGTCCTTGAACAACCATTGTTGATACTCGTCTGAGTTATTTCCATCCAATCGATCAGTAACGGACGCGAATTGAAGCGGGATCTGAGGATTCACCACGAATCGATGCAAGTTGTGTGCGGTGATGACGCCGTTAACTTGTTGGCTCCAAAGAAGGAAATTCTTTTCGTCGAGTTTGATTGTGAGAGAGTGCGTTAGACCGGATTTGGAAGATTGTTTCTTTGTATTAGGAAGATCGGTGGGGGTTTCAGTGTTGATTGGTGATTCCGCCATTGATGAATTTGTTGAAGCTTGCGGAAGCAAGAAGATGATGGATCTTAGGGGCAAATTGATACCATATTGGAATTATGAATTATGCATCTCAGAGATTGCATTGAACTGATTAGTCAAAAAGTTACAAATACAAGTGGTTGCAGACTCTTTAAATAGAGCTGCTAAAATATCTGAGCTGGCAGTGCCATCTCACTATTCCTAACAAACTTATTGCCACATCAGCTCTTAGGTGTAACTAACTGTAACAAACTTTGTGCCACATCAGCTCTTAGGTGTAACTGACTGTAACAAACTTTGTGCCACATCATCATTGTTTACATTTTACTTATTGCCTAATACATTTGCTAACTATCAATTCTATTTTGATATTGTATTCTATTACAGACGAAGTTATAAATTTATGGACTTGAATGATGAAGTTATGAATGATGAAGGTATGGAGGAAGAAGATAATGAAATAAAAATAAAAATTAATTGGTGATGGTGCACTAATTCGGTGAACATGCAAAATCTGATGGTTTCTGGATTTGTGTTTAAAACTGTTAAACTAGTGTTTAGGAAGAATTTGGAATTTTTCTAGATGGTTTTAAGTTTCCGTTGCGGTGGTGCCACCACCAATATCTGGCTCGGCTTGCGGGATTCTGGGCACGGATGAAGTTCCCAACGGAACTCATGAGTGTTCTTGAGAAAGAAAGTATTGAATATAAGATAACCTTTCTAGAATATTTGTAAATAATAATTTTAACTTTAATAAATTATGTTTTTTTATTTAAAAAAAAAAAAAATATTATTTTTAATGACCGACTCCACCTGGGAGATATGTTTCACTCTCCCATGCTAGAATCCCCATAATTACATTATCAAATCGGATCAGTTTTATTTGACTCTGATATATTAATAGCTGTTTATTTCATTCCATAATTGTCGGGTGAAATTTTTCTTTCGGACCAAGTACATATATTTTAGTTACGGATTAAGGATATGATCTCATTGATCTTCATTTAGGTACCTTACTCATAGTTAACTAGTATAACTTACCCGTGCAAATGGACGGGTTAATGTTCAATGAAAAATATAGATATTTTTTTGACACATGAAAAATATGGATTATTAAATTTTCAATATTTTGTGGTTTTTTTAATTATTTGTAAAATTAATTTTATATTTAATGTAATAATTTATTTAAATATGATAAATGATCCAAATTTTGGATATTTTAAGGAGAAATGGTAGAACGGAGAGTGATACTTCACTCCCCGTTTCCAACCCACATGTTCGTATATTTGTTGTTTTATTTTCATAAAAAAAGGTCATTAAGCAAAAACTAATCTAACGGTTAATATATATTAGTTCTTAATCGTCATCTCTCTCCTTTAGACATTTGTTTTCTTCTGGAGTATTTTAGCACATGTCCTCGTGTGAAAAAATTTCACATTTGTGTAATGAACAGTAGAATTATTTATCATTTGTTTGACACAAAAAAAATTTATATCATTTTTTTTTATGCATATCTCATTTGTTAATGGTGCAAATTTTAAAAAATTTATCTATTTGTTTATCTTACAGTGATGTTTGGAAAATAAAAACAAAGTAATACATGATATTATTACTTTTAATTCTTTCTTTTTTTATATATAAAATCATTGTTACTTTCCTTACTTTCAATTGATATTTATTGTATTTTTTATATAATAAAATCTACAAATGTATGTCTCACCCCGTGTAAGTTATTTTTTGCTTAATACCTCCATGTAGATTATTTTTTGATCAATACCCCCTATTGTAATATTATGTTTGGTATAAATCACTATGTAACTTTTTTTTATTAATAAAATTAATAAAATAATAAAATAAAATAGAAAAATAATCTATTAAGTCAATTACTTCATTCCTTTTATATTTCAGACAATCACACCATTTTCTCTGTTCGATAAGTATGAAGTTTAAGAATAACTTTTTTTCTGAACAATTAAATTACTATTTTTAATTTTTTTTATATTCCTTTTAAGGTCAGTATTTTTGTTCAGAGATTCTTAAGCCTTCAATTTTATTTTGAAACATATTAAGCCTTCAATTTTTCAGTTCCAAATTTGGCCAATTCGTTCTATATAATTTTTTTTGATAAGCAATTCGTTCTATAGTATAGTCCTTCGAGGATTTTCTATTATTTTATCGGTATATTTGTTAAATATCACATGAAAAATTAGACAAACAAAAAAATAATGAGTAAAAAAAAGAGTACAACATTTATTAATAATAGTAAAAAAAAAACATTTATAAGCATGATTTTCACCAATAAAAAATAATATGAACAAAAAGTGTTTTTTAATAAGTAAACATGATTAAAAAAAATGACAATAAAATATAAAAAAATATAAATAAATACTTAAAACTCTAACATCAGTTGATAATACCTAATCCTAATTTGAATAACGAACAATATGTTCTTCCGTATGGACCTGCTAATAAAAAATTATAGCTCAAAATTAGTATAATTATGATTAATCATAAACATCATTTAAATACAAAGCTTATATACATAAAAAAAATGCATATAACATCTTCGAAAATAAGAAAATAGAACAACGAAAAAGTTGAAGATTATCTCCTTGTAAGCACAAAAAAGACGGGCACCTGCTGTAAAATAAGAAAAGAAGATTATCTCCATGTAGGTACAAAAAAGGATAGCATCAAAATACAAAAATATACTATATAATTTTAAACTTGAAAAAAAAACATGGAAAGAAGAAAATAGAACAACGAAATAGTTGAAGGAAATGTGAAATCACCAAAAAAAAGAATAGAGATAAAAGATTGCAAAAAGTATAATTTTGAATTGCAATAGTGTGTGAAATCGGTTGCAAATCACAGCTGTTTATATTAATAGAATGAAGATCGAAATTATAAATGTCATTTAATAGCAATTATCTAATTGACAAATTATGGAACAAAATGACTTTGTTTCTAAAATATAATATAATAATAATAACGTAATAATAATAATAATGAATAAAATATCAAATAATCAAGTTTCTGTCGCGGTGGTGCCACCGCCAATATCTGGCTCGGCTTGCGGGATTCTGGGCACGGATGAAGTTCCCAGCGGAACTCATGAGTGTTCTTGAGAAAGAAAGTATTGAATATAAGATAACCTTTCTAGAATATTTGTAAATAATAATTTTAACTTTAATAAATTATGTTTTTTTATTTAAAAAAAATATAAATAAATAATAGGCTTAAATGCAGTTTTGCCCCCCTTGTTTTGATTAAATCGGAATTTTACCCCCCCTGTTTTTAAACGCGGACTTTTACCCCCCCTGTTTTATAATTTGTTGGATTTTGCCCCCCCTAAAATTCTGTTTTCGAGTCACAACTTTAAAGCTTCGCACACAACTCAATTTTGATCAATAATTTACCAAAAGGATACCGAAATGACCGTAATCGAGTTATCTTTCCACATAATCAAACCCCACTGAATTTGGAGTTACAAAGAGAGATTAATTACCGTTTTAGTGAAGGTATGTCCCCCAAAATTCTGCAAAAAATCTGCTTTCGAGTCACAACTTCAAAGCTTCGCATACAACTCAATTTGGATCCATAATTTACCAAACGGCTACCGAAATGACCGTAATCGAGTTATCTTTCCACATAATCAAACCCCACTGAATTTGGAGTTACAAAGAGAGATTAATTACCGTTTTAGTGAAGGTATATCCCCAAAATTCTGCAAAAAATCTGCTTTCGAGTCACAACTTCAAAGCTTCGCATACAACTCAATTTGGATCCATAATTCACCAAATGGCTACCGAAATGACTGTAATCGAGTTAGCTTTCCACAGAATCAAACCCCACTAAATTTGGAGTTACAGAGAGAGATTAATTACCGTTTTAGTGAAGGTCTGTCCAATTACTAATTCTGCAGAAATCTACTTGTGATCTTCAAATTCAACATCGTCTACCGAACACATCGTAACTCCAAATTCGACGAAATTGAAATGAAAACAAGGGTAATTTCGTTAGATTTCCATACATGTAAATAGTATTAAAAAATGAGCTACAGGGTGAGAGGAATGACGAGAATACCAGTAGTAGTTTCATACGATAATTAATTTGAACAGACCTTCACTAAAACAGTAATTAATATCTCTCAGTAACTCCAAATTTAGTGGAGTTTGGTTCTGTGGAAAACTAACTCGATTGCGGTCGTTTCGGTACCAGTTTGGTGAATTATTGATCCAAATTGAGTTCTGTGCGTAGCTTTGAACTTGAGGCTCAGAAGCAGATTTTGTGCAAAATTTTGGTGGGGGGGCAAAATCCAACAAATTATAAAATAGGGGGGGTAAAATTCCGCATTTTAAAATAGGGGGGGTAAAATTCCGCATTTTTCAAAATAGGGGGGGTAAAACTGCATTTAAGCCTAAATAATATTATTTTTAATGACCGACTCCACCTGCTATAACAGTTTTATTTGACTCTGATATATTAATAGCTGTTTATTTCATTCCATAATTGTCGGGTGAAATTTTTCTTTCGGACCAAGTACATAGATTTTAGTTACGGATTAAGGATATGATCTCATTGATCTTCATTTAGGTACCTTACTCATAGTTAATTATGTCAATAACTATTTTGGATTTATTTAATTTTGTTATAAACCAAAATTGAATTCAACTTGGATCAAGTTTTATTTTTTCCACCCCACGTACTGCTTATGTACACAAAGCACAATTTATGTGCTTATTTCATTTTATTAAGTAGTTTATTTCATACTCTATAAGTACAACCAGTTTACTATTCTGGTCAGTATTTGACACAAACACGTCTTTGTGTTTAGTCTTTCAGCTTAAATCTGGTGAGTTCCTTCTCGCACAATTATGATAATTTAATAGTCACGCGATTATTAAACAAACATATAACATACAACTTTAACATTACATTTGTTGGTAATATTTATGTGAATTTTAAGACCATCCCATTTAATTTATTAAATTAAAAATGTCTATTAATTTTGGTTGAGTTGGTTGAAACAACAAGTTGCAAAAGTAACCTCTGTTGCGTAGACTTGATTCAATTGAAATTATAAAAGATATAGTATGTAATTGTTCATGCGAGCTGTTTTAGTCGGACAATTGCAAAAGGAAGACATAGTTTGGCCGGACAATTGCATACCTGTGATGATAAATATGTGGTAATTATTAAGTTGTTTTTTCCATGTGGATAATGGTTGGTGTCAAAGACGCACATTATCTGACCGGACTTATTACCAATATTTGATCGTTGCATGAGAGTACCGCTTACAGTTAATTCTTGCAATCAAAGATTGGGAATTAATGGTGTGTTTGGTATCTTGTTTAGGTCTTATTTAATTTGCATATAAAGAATATTGTGCATGTCCATATGGTTATTTGATGACATGCCTACTATGTTGAGGCAAAATCCACTTTTGATGTTTTAAAGATTACAAACATCTTTAATTATATTTTAAATGATTCTGATCATTTTGTTATCTAACAAGTGCTTTTGAGTGGCATAAGATTAAATAGATTCTAACAAACCACTTGCAAAGTAAAAATCCTGCAAAGCTGTTTCAAGACCATTCTGAGAACATTCTTAGCAGACAGAGTGCAGTTTTGCCTATAAGCACGTTTTGGAATAAGTGCTTTCTGGTTTTTCAAGTCAACTAAGAACAAAACAAATAAGCACTTTACAATGGATTTATGGACCAAATCACTACAGGAGATAATCTCTTTTGGGATCAACAACATGTGATGGAATTAAGTATATGCTTTCCTAGTCATATATCATGAAGAAAACTGTAACGACCCATTTTTCGTATTCGTATATTTTATTAAATGTTATTTTATTTATTAATTGGCTTTTATTATTTTAGTGAGCGGCGAATAATTATTTAGCCGAGCGTAAGTTATTAGACGCGAGAACCTTTGTTTTGGGCTTAATGGGCGTGAGAGGCAATTGGGCCTAAGCCACTTGGGCTTGGTTCATGACTTTTAGGGAGAGGTATTTAAGGAAACCTTGTCATGAGACTTAGCTCATTTCATGACCTTTTGTCTTAGAAGCAAGATAGAGCAAGGGCTAGGGTTTGATCAAGAGAGAAAGCTTGAGCAAGAGAAGGCTAGGAATCATCACCAAACTTAAGGTAAGAGATTAGAATTCATGATTCTTGAGTGGCAAGGAGAGGGGAGATTGTCTATGTCTCCATTCCCGAACTCTCCCACTCAATTTCTTTTAGACTTTTGATTAAGCTTTTGTATGTGAGTGTGATGTTCTTCATCATCACTTTGTATGTGTTAATCACTAGCTTGATTTCATGAAAAATATGTATGTGTTTGGATCATGTTGAAAAAGTTTATGAAAGTTGCTTAAAACCCAAGAAATTGGCATGATTTTGATTGTTTGAGGTATTTGGATGTTTGGAAGGGATGATTAATGTTCCTTGATACCATATATGCTTGAAATGGCTGTTTATATGAATTTATAACATGTTTGGATGAATTTTTGAGTTGATTTGATGTTAAACCGCCTTATTGAAACTCAAGAACAGATATTTTTCTGGTATAGTTCGCTAAGCGACCAGGAGTTCGCTGTAGCGAACATGTTCGTGGAAGCTCGCCAATGCTCGCCATGAGCAGGTGATTCCCTGGTGATGTTCGCGTAGGCTCGCTAAGCCTTCGCTCAGCGAATAGTTCGTTGAAGCTCGCCAATGCTCGCCATGAGCAGGTGACTTCTTGGATCGTGGTTCGCCATGTCTCGCTGAGGCTTCGCTTAGCGAAGGCCTCTGTGACAGCAATTTTTGTTGATGTTTGTAAGTGTATTTAGGCACTTGTAACATGGTTTAAGGGTATCCTTACATGATTGTTGATACATGTTGATACTGTTAATGCTTATTGTTAATCGTTATATGATTGATAAACGTGTATGCAATAAGATGTAGTTCAAAAGTGAGTATGTTCATTATTTGGCATTAATTTGCAATGAGAGAAGAAATGTGTTTGAATTGTGTTTCCGCATTCATAATGAGTAGCTTCGAGCTAGAAATATCATATTGATGATATGTGCAAACATACATGCATTCATGTATATATATATGTTGAATTGGAAACTTGGGTTCCAATAGATTTAAATGGATTTTTGAGTCCATAAGGAAGCCGAGGATCGGATTAGATGAATCCATAAGATCTAGAGCTGCTATCCAGCAGGATATAAAACTGTTTAACTTATCCATGAGGGATATGAAGGTTTGGTAAGTTCCGAACAATCCGGCAAGATGTAAAACTGTTTAACTTATCCATGAGGGGTAAAAGGCAATTGGTACCACATGCATTAGTCGTGTCTAGGGATGACATGACATAGAATGATTGGCATTAGATACATTAGGGTAAATGCGCATATATTTGATAAATGGTATGTGACATTATCCGGTTGAACTGTGTTAAACTTTATTAATTGATAACTGTTTAGTACGACGTTTTGGCGTGAGTTAGAATATGTATGATAGTTCGAAAGTGTAAGGCCTTTCTTATACTCGTATGATATGCGATTATGTTTTCTAACTCTCTGCTTTGTGTTATTTGCTGGACCTTTGGGGGTTCAGATATTCAGGCTGAGGACTGTGCCGACGATTAGACTGCTGTTTTAGCTTGGTGTTGAAGTACCTTTTGGTGAGGAGACTTAGCATAGATTACTCCTCTTAGTACTAGCTTTTGGTTAGAGTTTGTAAATAGTAAATGCTCTGGTAATGTAACATCGAGTCGGGGATTATGCTTGGATTTCATCGTATATCGGTGTTACCTTTTGATATGCTAGTTCTTGTATAAGTGACATCCTTAGGGATGAATATGGCTTATGTATATATATATGTACATATATGCATGCTCGGTTTGATTGAATCCGCTGTTGCTTTTCATGTTAAACTTCATGACGCTCTGTGTGTATGCTTGTGTTTTAATTACCGCGTGGCACTCTGCCTTTACACTTGTTAAAAAGTTTTTAAAATTACGTTTTTAAGGGTAGTATGGGTTAGGGTGTTACAAAAACCATGAGCTTGATCAATTGTGGTATTGGCCAACCAATGAATACATCTGATATAATATCATGGACCAATCACAATGTAACAACCAGATCTGAACTATGAGTTGTATTGTACTTATGCAAAGTACATAATTGGAACATTCTTCAAAGGCTTGTCATAAGAAGTACAATTTTGTCTTACATGCCTTGTACAATTACAGCTGGTTTTATTCTCAAGCTAAGGCTACTACTGATCAGCCCTTAGAGCTATTTAACAGCTGCACACCACAAGGAAGGAAGGATGAAGGTTCATCACTTTGGCTGGTGCAGTCAAGACTATTTCAAGATTGATGTAAGACTGATCCTGCACACAGTTTTTCAAAACCATTTCCAACTGTCATGAGTCCTTTTCTGAGCATCCAAACGGCTATATCTGATACATGACAGTGGAAGGAAGTAAGAAACAACTCATATGTACTTGGTAACAGCTCACACATATTTGGATCTTATGGATCAAAGCCAAAAGGAAACCAAGACTGTTCCAAGACTGAACAGAGAATCTGCAAATTATGCAGAAGTTGTCTGCTGCATGTAGAGCACTAAGTAACAGCTCTATTTTGCCCTCTAACTGATATACTTGAAGGCCAAGCTTCAACCTCAAGCAAGCATCTATAAAAGGCAATCAAGTCCAAGGGAAAGAGCAAGAGTTTTCAAGCAATTCAAGTGATATAAATCTCATTCAATCTCTTTAGCTCATAATCCTTTTGAAGTCACTCTTTTGTAACACAATCTGAGTACAAACCTCTTTAGAGTGCTTTCATCTAAGCTTCTCTTTTATAGTGAGTCTGAAATTAAGCTTAGAAACAAATCATCTATATTGTAATTGCTCAAGTCAATACGTGACTATTGATTGAGTGTTGTTTGGTCAAGGTGACTAGGAAAGTTCAAAGCTCTAGGAGCTTTGATAAGTTGTTGATCTTAGGTCAAGATCAAGGTGAATGTGTAAGTCTTGGATCTGTAACATTTAAGTGATTCTAGTGGACAAACTCACAGGTGGTGGGGACTGGACGTAACCCAAAGATTAGGGGTGAACCAGGATAACTCTTTGTGTTTATCTTCTTTCCCTTAAACTTTTATTTTCTGCATCTGTTTTTACACAGCACAGATCATTCTTAGAATGATCTCACTGAGCACAAAATTAATTTTATTACTAACCATTTATTTTGTGACTCAAGTTTAATTTTAAAAAGGTTCACAATTCAAACCCCCCCTTCCTTGTGAAAAACTTTGCTACTTCAATTGGCATCAGAGCTCTGCCTCTAAAGGTTGAGCATCTAACAAGTGCTTAGAGGAAAAAGATTCAGGAAGGAAGTATGTCAAGACCTGCAAAGTTTATTTCAGAAGGTGGATCATCAACTAGGCCACTACTATTTGAAGGGAATGACTACTACTATTGGAAAGACAAAATGGAGCTGTTCCTAAGATCACAAGACAATTACATGTGGTCAGTAGTTGAAAATGGAGAATACACACCTTTGCTGAAGTTAAAATGGAGGACTTAATTGGTTCTCTTAAAGCTCATGAAGCAATACTTCAAGAGGATAAATCTCCAAAGAAAAAGATGATTGCTTTGGACTTACCAACATAAGAAGAATCATTATAACACTAACCATCAAGGACCCAGAAAAATATGGGTACCTAAAAACATGCTAAAAATAAATGCAGGAATGTCTTCTCACAGTCAAGAAGAAGTCATGGTACTTGGACAGTGGTTGCTCCAGACATATGACTGGAGATAGACAAAGCTTTCTTTCCTTTGAAAAGAAAGAAGGAGGATCAGTTACTTTTGGCAATAATGAGACAGCTACCATCAAAGGTAAAGGTACAATTGGTAAGATAAACTCTGCTAAAATTGAAAATGTCCATTATGTAGAAGGTCTTAAACATAACTTAATAAGCATTAGTCAATTATGTGACAATGGTTTTGAGGTTATATTTAAACCTGATACATGTGAAATCAAACACTCATCTTCTGACAAAATTCTTTTCAATGGATCAAGAAAGAAAAATGTTTATATCATATACTTAGATGAACTCCCTGATGAATCATGCTTTGTGTCTCTTGAAAAAGACAAGTGGATTTGGCACAAAAGGGCAGGACATATAAGTATGAAAACCATTTCAAAACTTTCTAAACTTGATCTAGTAAGAGGATTACCAAAGATAAGCTTTGATAATGATAAGTTATGTGAATCATGTGCAAGAGGAAAACAGGTAAAAAGTAGTTTTAAACTAAAGGAATTTATTTCAACCAAAAGACCTCTTGAACTACTTCACATAGACTTATTTGGACCAGTCAGAACCACAAGTCTTGGAGGTAAGAATTATGGTTTTGTTATTGTAGATGATTATTCCAGATTTACATGGGTGTTATTTTTAAAACATAAAGATGACTCTTTTGAAGCTTTCAAAAATTTTTGCTTAAAAGTTCAAAATGAAAGAGAAACAAGAATTATCTCCATAAGAAGTGATCATGGAGGTGAATTTGAAAATTCTTTGTTTGAAACATTTTTTAATGAAAATGGTATCTCTCATAATTTTTCTTGTCCTAGAACTCCACAACAAAATGGAGTTGTAGAAAGAAAAAATAGAACTTTTCAAGAAATGGCAAGAACTATGATCAATGAATCAAATGTGGAAAAGTATTTTTGGGCTGAAGCCATAAACACTGCTTGCTATATTTTGAATAGAGAAACTATTAGGAAAGTTTTGAATAAAACACCTTATGAAATCTGGAAGAACAAAAAACCTAACATATCATATTTTCATATCTTTGGTTGTTACTGTTACATTCTTAACATTAGAGATAATCTGGGAAAGTTTGATTCAAAATAAGACAAAGGAATATTCTTAGGATATTCTTTAACTTCTAAAGCATATAGAATCTATAACTTAAGAATTCAAACCATAGAAAAAAGTATGCATGTAAAGTTTGATGAGTTTGAAGAACAAACAACCATAATTGCTGATGAGGAAGAAGAAACTACAAATCAGAAAAAGAAAACTGATGAACTAGAAGAATCCTCACAAGCTCCTCCAAGAACATGGAAAATGGTAAATTATCATCCACAAGATAAAATCATTGGAAGTACAGCAGATGGTGTAAGAACAAGAAGAGCTGCTCAAAACAAAGAAAATAATTTAGCTATGATTTCTCAAATTGAACCAAAATCCATAAATGAAGCAATCATAGATGAATCATGGATTGAAGCTATGAAAGAAGAGCTTCTGCAATTTGAGAGAAATGAAGTTTGGAAGCTAGTACCTAAACCTCAAGAGAGTTCAATCATTGGTACTAAATGGGTTTTTAGAAATAAACTTGATGAAGAAGGAAAAGTTATAAGAAACAAGGCAAGACTTGTGGCTCAAGGATACAATCAACAAGAAGGTATTGACTATGATGAAACTTTTGCACCAGTGGCCAGGTTAGAAGCAATTAGAATACTACTTGCATATGCATCTCATAAATGCTTAAAACTTTTTCAAATGGATGTCAAAAGTGCTTTTCTAAATGGATTTTTAAATGAAGAAGTCTATGTTCATCAACCACCTGGTTTTATTGACCAACATAGACCAGATCATGTTTTTAAGCTAACTAAAGCTCTTTATGGGCTTAAGCAAGCTCCAAGAGCATGGTATGAAAGATTAAGCACATTCCTTTTAAATAATGGTTTTTCTAGAGGAAAAATAGATACCACTCTTTTTAGAAAGGAAAACAAAAAGGATCTGTTAGTAGTTCAAGTTTATGTTGATGATATCATCTTTGGAGCTACAAATGAAACAATGTGTGAAGAATTCTCAACCCTCATGCAAAGTGAATTTGAGATGAGTATGATGGGAGAACTTAGATTCTTTTTGGGTCTTCAAATCAAACAACTTGAAGAAGGAATCTTTATAAGTCAAGAAAAATATGTCAAAGATCTCCTAAAAAAGTTTAAGATGAATGAGGCTAAAATTATGCCTACACCAATGCATCCATCAACTAGTTTAGACAAAGATAAAAAAGGAAAGGATGTATCTGAAAAGGAATATAGAGGAATGATTGGATCACTCCTTTATTTGACTGCAAGCAGACCAGACATTGTCTTCTCAGTAGGATTATGTGCAAGGTTTCAATCATCTCCAAAAGAATCACATCTCACTGCTGTCAAGAGAATTTTTAGATACTTGGTGGGAACACCTGATACTGGTCTATGGTACAAAAAGGGTTCACATTTTGATCTTATAGCATATTGTGATGCTGACTATGCTGGGGATAAATTGGAAAGAAAAAGCACAAGTGGAGCATGTCAATTTCTTGGAGAAGCACTTGTAAGTTGGTGTTGCAGAAAACAAAATACCATAGCACTTTCAACAACTGAAGCAGAATATGTGTCTGCTGCAAATTGTTGCTCTCAAGTGATTTGGATCAAAAACCAACTTGAAGACTTCCACTAGTAGAAAAATGACTTTTGGTTTGGAGATACCACTACCGGTATGTGAATACCAGTAGTGAAATACATTTGACCAAAGGATTCCACTACTGATATTTTTAAAACGGTAGTGGAAAGTTCAGAGACAAGGGATTTCACTACCGGCTTTGCTAAATCCGTAGTGGAAAGTAGACACGGTGGCAATGTCGTAATTACGTACAAATTTGTTTTAATTATCTTCCACTACCGATCTAGGATTCACCGGTAGTGGAATCCTAATAGTGTTATTATTTTTTTCATATTCCCACTTTTCACTACCGATCTAGGATTCACCGGTAGTGGAATCCTAATAGTGTTATTATATTTTTCATATTGTCATTTTCATTCCCAATTTTCATACGCGTTCAATCTCCCTCCCACTGCAAACTCTCCATTCTCAATCGTCCCAAGTTCTTCCAAATCGTCCCAAGTTCTTCAAATCAAACACTCCAATTTCCCAATCATTCTCCAATCTCTCCATTCTCCATTCTCCATTCTCCATTCTCCAATCTCTCCAATTTCATTCGGTTTCATTCTCCAAACCCTAGAATGCTTGAATCGCCTCCAAATTTCTTCGTTTTTATTCGGTAAAGGTATGAATAAATCAAACTTCCTCCAAATTTCATTCGTTTTCGTTTTCATTCATTTTCATTCTTGTTCATTCGTTTTCATTCGCTTGGGTTTTCATTCGTTTTCATTCACGTCGTTTTCGTGGGTCTGTGATGTTCATTTCTGTGTGGGTCTGTGTTTTTTTGTGTGGGTTTTCATTCTTCTTCTGCTTGATGGCTTGATGATGAGAATGTCAATATAAAAATACAAATTTGCATGAGATTTGGAAGTCTGTGTAGGTCTGTGTAGGTCACTTTAGCATGAGATTTAATGAAAAGTAAAAAGATATATGGTCATTTCTGTTTATGATATTTATTTTGCTGCTATTTTGATTATTTTTTACTTCATAGATGATATGTAATGTTTTAAACCAAGCCATGTTTTGCTGCTATTTTGCTGCTATTATATCAGATTTTATTGTTGAAGCTAAACTCCAAATAGGCAAGAAAATTCAAATAACCAAGCCATGTTTTAATGTCAAAGTGTGATTCAAAATTCGTTATGTTGCTGCACATGAGGGTGTTAGGTATAAGCAAGTATATAGAAGTCACTCATGTTAACCTTGTGCTTAATATATTCAAGGTATATAGAAGTCACTCAAGTTATAGTGCTTAATATATTCAAGGTTGGCTAAGGAGTGAAAATATGGAGTTAGAATAGTGCTTAATATCTCTGCCATATAATATACTTACTCAAGGTGACCAAGTTTGATGTAGTTAGAATAGTAAGGGAAAATATGGAGATGGTCAAGAGGGTTTTGGTATGAGCCTAAGATAGCTGAGTAGTGTCTCTCCAAATACCCTTCAGCTTCACCACATAGCCTTATAAGATGGGATCTTTTTTCTTGCAAATACCCTTCAGCTTCGGCTTCAAGAAAACATACAACTTGGCCATGGGCAGGGGTCAATATTTATGGCCAATTGTATAAACATACAACTTGTTTTGATATTAACTAAGTTGTATAAACATATTTATAAAATTATCAATGCTTGTGCTGTGCAGGGGTTGCTGTGTTAGGCGGTGATTGCTGCTCCTGCGTTAGGCGGTGATTGCTGCTCCTGCGTGTTGCTTGTGCTGTGCAGGGGCTGCTGTT
Source organism: Trifolium pratense (assembly GCF_020283565.1). Taxonomy (NCBI): domain Eukaryota; kingdom Viridiplantae; phylum Streptophyta; class Magnoliopsida; order Fabales; family Fabaceae; genus Trifolium; species Trifolium pratense. The sequence continues at coordinate 19,238,599 of NC_060063.1, read as the reverse complement.
GCTCTTTTTTGGTGTTGTCATCTTTGTTTGAAGTTAGAAGGTTCAATCACGGTCTCATCTACAGGTACCGATTCTATTTCAAAACATAGAAGCTATAGGCTATGAATTTTTATTAAAATAGAATGCATAATCTAGTCATTCTGTTATAGGCTATGAATTTTTATTAAAATAGGGCGAGAGAATGTTTCGCAATAGTAACAACCTAGTCATTCCTTTAACTTAGAATGCATAAATTTCGAAACGTAGGTATGGACCGTAGTTGGATGAGAGCTAATCGATTAAGTACTGAGTACAGACATGGAGTGATGGAATTTCTACAGTTTGCGGAAAGTAATGCTGAACTAGAACGTCCTCCTCCTGAATTTCCTCCACTTTTTCTATGTCCGTGTATAAATTGTGCAAATAAAGAACCAAAACGTACTAAGAAAGAAATCATGAATCATCTAATTTGTGACGGGATTTGTCAAAATTATACACAATGGATATGGCACGGTGAAGTAGTTGCAACGCCAAGTGTGTCCCATAGAGAAAGTGGTAGTGTGGATATCGATGATCGACTGGAAGACATGATGCGTGATATTGGAGAAGATTCGTTTAAGAGGGCGCATGTGTATGAAACTTTATGCAGTGACAAGGATGAACCATTGTATCCGGGATGCACAAATTTTACCCGTTTGTCTGCGGTGTTAAAATTGTTTAATTTGAAAGCAAAAAATGGGTGGACCGACAAAAGTTTCACTGAATTGCTTGAATTGTTGATACAAATGCTTCCAGAAGGTAATGTAATGCCAAATCGTTATTACGAGGCGAAAAAAGTATTGTGTCCAATGGGTTTGGAGTATGAAAAGATACATGCATGCCCTAATGATTGTATATTATACCGAAAAGAGTTTGTAAACTATAATCATTGTCCGACATGTAAGGCGTCTCGCTACAAAAAGAAAGATGGTGATTCTAGTGATGATGAGGTGACCAAAACGGGTCCTCCCGCGAAAGTCGTATGGTACCTACCAATAATTTCAAGGTTCAAGAGATTGTTTGCTAATGCAAATGACGCAAAGAATCTTAGATGGCATGCAGAAGAGAGAAAATGTGATGGCCAAATTCGCCATGTAGCTGATTCTTTGCAATGGAAGAAAATTGACTCTTTGTTTCCAAATTTTGGCAAAGAGTCGAGAAACCTTAGACTTGGACTTGCTACTGATGGAATGAATCCGTTTGGTAATCAAAGTACTAACCATAGTTCATGGCCTGTTCTCCTGATGATTTACAACCTATCTCCTTGGTTGTGCATGAAGCGTAAATATATTATGTTATCGATGATGATTTCAGGCCCAAGACAACCAGGAAATGACATAGATGTTTATCTAAGTCCACTAATTGATGATTTGAAAGTGTTGTGGGAGGAAGGAGTGGATGTTTTTGATTCGTATTCTGGTGAACAGTTCAACATGCGTGCCATGTTGTTTTGCACCATCAACGACTTTCCGGCATACGGCAATTTGTCTGGGTATTCCGTTAAAGGGCATAATGCGTGTCCCATATGTGAAAAAAAAACATGTTATAAGCAACTGAAAAATGGAAAGAAGACTGTTTATCTTGGCCACCGAAAATTTCTAAATCGTTATCATCCATATCGTAGATTGCGAAAAGCTTTTGACGGAGACCAAGAGAATGGTGTTGCTCCAACGCCCTTAACTGGAGAGGAAGTTTATGAACGACAACGAGACATTAATGTTGTCTTCGGAAAGTGCCAAAAGCCAAAAGGGAGAGTGCCAAAAGCGAAAGTGCCAAAAGCCGAAAGTGAAAGTGTCAAAAGGAAAAAGCAGCCTGTTGTGAAAAGTATATGGAAAAAGAGGTCAGTGTTCTTTGATCTTCCATATTGGTCTAGTCTTGATGTAAGACATTGTATTGATGTGATGCACGTGGAGAAAAATGTATGTGATAGTGTAATTGGAACACTTCTCGACATTAAAGGCAAGACAAAAGATGGTGCACATGCTCGTCTTGATATGGATTTGATGGGTATACGACAAGAGTTATTACCACAAAAAATCAATGACAAGACATATTTGCCTCCCGCGTGTCACACTTTGTCTAAAGACGAGAAAACAAGTTTTTGCAAGTGTTTACAAAGTATCAAAGTGCCACATGGTTACTCGTCAAATGTCAAGAGCCTTGTATCAATGAAAGATCTCAAAGATAAATACTTTGTCCAAAGATAAATACCGTGGTTGTTATTTGTTCACTACATTGGAAACTTAATCCAATAATGGAGAAAATTGTTTCAAGGTAATTAAGTTTATACTTTAGGGGTTTTGGTTATATACTATAAACATAAATTATTACAAATTTTATATGATTTTATGCGGCTTTTTTTTCTTATGAATTAGTGTTTTTACGGTTGATCAAATGGCGAATGGCAATAGAAAGAACAATACCGTATGGCTTTATCCACAAGTAAGTGTGGTATTCTAACTTTATATATATTTACTTTTTTGATAAGTAAGTGTGGTATTTTTTGATCAAATGTTACTATATATAATTTGTAGGCGAGGAAACAATATAATTCAAATGACTGTGGATACTATGTAATGAAAAATATGTTGGACATTGTCACTGCTAAGATAACTGATTCTTGGATGGAGGTAATAATTTTTATTTTTTATACATCAATAATTTTTTATAACCGAGTCAAGAATAGTTTTATATTATTATTTACTTATTGTAGGTATTTAATGACCCAAAAGAGTTAACAGCTGAGGAGATGTATGAATTGCGATTACGTTGGTCAACATATTTTTTGGAGTTATTGGAGGGTTAAGATTTATCTGGTGAGTTATAGAATAGTTAATTATTTGAACTTTGTTTTTGCAAATTGGTCTATTCAATACATTGCAGCAATTTTAGTTTACACTTGTTTATTTGAACTTTGTTTCTGTCAAATTTGAGATTCTGCAGGGTGATGAATTGGTTATTAGCTTTAGTTTGAGTCTTGGAAGCAGATCAGGTGATGGAATTGGTATTTTGGCTCGGATGTGCATCTCACTGTTTTGGACTGTTTATTTTGGACTATTTTAGGATGGTTTTATGAAGGAATTGGTATTAGAATTGGTATTTTTGTGATGGAATTGGTATTTTATGAAGGATTGGTATTTTAGAATTGGTATTTTAGGAATTGGTATTTTAGGATTGGTATTTTAGGAATTGGTATTTTAGGACTGTTTATCAGGTGATGGAATTGGTATTTTAGGATGTGCATACTGTTCTAGAGTTTTGATTTTTCATATTAATATGCAGGCACAGGAAGCTACAAAAAAACAAAAAAAAAAAAAAAAAAAACTAACATACCACTACTGATATTTATAACAATCAGTAGTGAAAACTAACATACCACTACGGGTATTTGTAATTACCCGTAGTGGAATCCTCAATTCTAAAAAAAAAAATGGAATAGCATACATACCACTACCGGTATTTACAAATACCGGTAGTGGAATCCCAGATTCTAAAAAAAAAAAAAATGAAAACCATACATACCACTACCGGTATTTGTAAATACCGGTAGTGGAATCCCAGACTCTAAAAAAAAAAAAATGAAAACTATACATACCACTACCGGTATTTACAAATACCGGTAGTGGAATCCCAGACTCTAAAAAAAAAAAAATGAAAACCATACATACCACTACGGATATTGAAAATACCCGTAGTGGAATCTCATACATACCACTACCGGTATTTGTAAAAACCGTCGTGGAATCCTCATAAATTTAATTAATAATACAGTAGAAACCTGACATACCACGACGGGTATAAAAAGACCCGTCGTGGAAAGTATTGACTTACAACGACGAGTGTGTTTACTACCGGCCGCGGCCAGTAGTGGAATCCCTATTTGGCCGGTAGTGGAATCCCCTTTCTGCACTAGTGTTCTCATTAAGGTACACAAATATTAAAATTTTATGTGATAATACTAGTGCTATCAATTTATCAAAAAACCCTATTCATCATTCAAGATCAAAACATATTGAAATAAAACACCATTTCATTAGAGATCATGTTAATAAAAAGGAAGTTGAATTAACCTTTGTGGATACTCATAATCAATTAGCAGACATTTTCACTAAGCCATTAGTAGAAGAACGCTTTAATGTTATTAAAGAAAAATTAAAAATAATAAGAAACCCTGTTTAAAGAACAGTCTTAGAACGTTCTTTGTTTTAGGTCTAAAAAACACTCGCTCACTTTTAATTAAAAATTAAATATTTGAAGGTAATAAACTTATGAAAACCGGTTGTACTCCCTACATACTTTAATTTACTGTATTAATTAGTAGACAAGTACAATTAGTGAAAGAGCAAGTTAGGTTTTCTTAGAGTCCCAAGACAAATAGTGTACTCAAGTACACCTACTCCACTCTTATTACTTTGCAAGACAATCTCTCTCCCTCTTATCTTCTCTCCTTAAAACCACTTAGTAACCGTTACTCCATCACTCATCCACTTCCTTCAACAAATTTCTTCATCATTTTCTCGCAAAAAAAAAAAACTAAAATGGCTAGAACAAAGAACACCGGACGACTTCCTGCTCCCATTCCTCCACCAACTTCTGAAAATGAATCACCATCACTACCACCTGTTCCACCACCTTCTCCAATCTCTGAAACCATTTCTGAATCTCTCGCAACCGCTCCAAACTCTGATACAGAGATTTTTCAACAAAATCCATCAAATCCCTTAGTGGAATTAGGAAACACTGAGAAAATTATTGCTGAGACTATCATGAAACTATCTCAAGAAGACAGTTCAAAATCAATTTCTTAATCTTCTAACCCTGCTCCAAAACCACTCATTGTTTACACAAAATCCAAATCCAAATCAACCAAAATCCCTCAAGTAAGAAGATCAGCTAGATTGTTATCTGGTTCTGGAACCAAAAAACCTGTCATAGACAACACCATTTATGAAGTCAATGACAGTGACTCTGAAGAAATGGAAACCACTTCTCTCACTCGACACACCAATCCTCTTTCCCAGATTATTGAACCTTCAAAATCAACTCAAACCACCAAATCTGCTCCTGTCAAAACAAGAACTCCAAGCAAAGCTTTCCTTGATCATTTGGAGAAGTATGTTGCTGAAAAGGGAAAAAACATCAAGCTCGGAAGAAGAAGAAGCTGAGAAGAACTCAGATGTTGATAAAGAAAAAGGAAAATCTCTAGAAATTGAAGAACCAACCCTAACTCAACTACTGCCCAAGAACATGGTAATTCCTCTCATTCACTACTCTGAAAGAGAAGACTTTGATTTATTCTGGAATATGAAACCTGTCCCTAGCTGTAGGTACTATGACTTTGCAAACCTAGCTAGTGGGGGAATAGATGTGATGAAGCTTACTGAATCACAGGGTTGGACTCATCTGTTTAGAATGAGAGAGACTGTATACCCTAGAGTAGTTCAAGCTTTCTATTTTAATGCTAAGGTTGATCCGGAGAATGATCAAATTAGGTCAACCCTTAGGAATGTTGAAATCAATCTAACCCCTGAGATCTTAGGAAAGTATCTCAATCTACCCATTGATGGAGCCAAGTTGATTGGAGACACTTGGTACTCTGAAGCTCAAGTTAATAAGGAGGATTTAATTCAGGAAATGTTTGTTGCTGAAGGGGCAAAACTACCTCAACCACCTGCTTCTTACCTAAAAACTGAATACAAAGTGTTATTCAATATGGTCCAAAACCATATCTTTCCAAGAATAGGTACACGAGAGAAAGTTTATGATGTAGATTTAATGATCATGCATCATCTGGGAACTGGGAAAAAGTTGAACCTACCCTATGTTATCATTCACAACATGATAGAAGTTGCATCCTCTGGTTCTAAGAAAATCACACTACCTTATGGAATGCATCTGACTAAGGTCTTTAGAGAATGCAAAGTAGAGCTCAAAAAGGAAAAGAGTTTTAACAACTCTAAAGTATTTGATTTGAAAAACCTGACTCACATGAAAAAAGCAGTTGATGTACCTACTGTAGGTGAGAAAAGAAAGAGAGAAGTTTTTGAAGCTGACAAAAATTTAACTGCTACTGGTATTGTAAAACAGTCTGAGAACGTTCTCAACCTTGCTCCCTCTGCAAATCACAGCTTGGAACCTACTCCAACAATTTCTGTTCCTTTTGTTGATCTTGATGTCTCACTTGGCTTTGACTCAAGCTTTGGATTAAACAACCAACCCACTCTTTCCCAAAATGCTGCACATGTTCCTGAAGGATTGACCACCAATCCAAGATTTACCAACAAAGCTCTATTTTCTCCACCATACTATGATTCCCAATCCAGCTCTGATTTCCTTAAGAGCTTGCTAAAAATTCCAAGTCCTGAACTCTCTCAAGTTCAAATTCCTCTGTACTTCACTGGTAATTCCTTACCCTCCTTTCCACCACACTTTGGGTCACTTAAATCTTTTTGCTCCTCTGGTCAAAACATTGAGGACTTTGCTCCACATGTTGATGATCCTGCTGCTGTTGGTCCTAGCACCAGACCTAAGAGAACCAGAATGGAGAAAGATGTTTCCAAAACCAAGAGAGAAACCACCAAGATTTTGGAAGCCATGATGCAGCAGAACAATCTGCTTATGCATATCATGCTTGAGCAACAAAACTATCGCAACTGGCTCTGTGACCATGTTTGCCCTATTCTCAATATTCCTCATCCTCCAGCCAATCCTCCTCCACACATTCCTGAATTCCCTCAGCCAGAAAATGATCCATCCTCTGATGCTTCCAGCCCTACTGTGTCTCCTTAAAAAACTTTGCAGTCCCTCCACTTTTTGTGATGACAAAAGGGGGAGAAAAGAAGAAGAAAAGCTTGTTCAAGAATGCTAGGATTTTTAAATATTTCTGATCATGTATTGTGTTTGCTTATTGTACTGTGTTTAAAATTTGGAACTTTTGATGACTAGATATTGTAAGAAGTTTTAATCATAGGATAAGACTTCTAGCATTATGTAATCTAAGTCTTAGGTATCTGTTTCTTGTTGTTCTGAATCATCTTTTGATCCTAATCCTGCTGAAACATGATTTGTAATGCTTATTTTAAATTTGAATGATTAAGGATGTGTTATGATTCAGAATTTTTATCTAGCTCAATTTTATCTTGATAATTTGAAATTGAATGCATAAATTGAGGGGGAGCTTTTTGATAAAAACACTAGTATATTTATCATTTGATTAAATCAGAAATCATTGTTAAAATCTAAATTAAAGAAGTTTGTCATCATCAAAAAGGTGGAGATTGTTGAGGCAAAATCCACTTTTGATGTTTTAAAGATTACAAACATCTTTAATTATATTTTAAATGATTCTGATCATTTTGTTATCTAACAAGTGCTTTTGAGTGGCATAAGATTAAATAGATTCTAACAAACCACTTGCAAAGTAAAAATCCTGCAAAGCTGTTTCAAGACCATTCTGAGAACATTCTTAGCAGACAGAGTGCAGTTTTGCCTATAAGCACGTTTTGGAATAAGTGCTTTCTGGTTTTTCAAGTCAACTAAGAACAAAACAAATAAGCACTTTACAATGGATTTATGGACCAAATCACTACAGGAGATAATCTCTTTTGGGATCAACAACATGTGATGGAATTAAGTATATGCTTTCCTAGTCATATATCATGAAGAAAACCATGAGCTTGATCAATTGTGGTATTGGCCAACCAATGAATACATCTGATATAATATCATGGACCAATCACAATTTAACAACCAGATCTGAACTATGAGTTGTATTGTACTTATGCAAAGTACATAATTGGAACATTCTTCAAAGGCTTGTCATAAGAAGTACAATTTTGTCTTACATGCCTTGTACAATTACAGCTGGTTTTATTCTCAAGCTAAGGCTACTACTGATCAGCCCTTAGAGCTATTTAACAGCTGCACACCACAAGGAAGGAAGGATGAAGGTTCATCACTTTGGCTGGTGCAGTCAAGACTGTTTCAAGACTGATGCAAGACTGATCCTGCACACAGTTTTTCAAAACCATTTCCAACTGTCATGAGTCCTTTTCTGAGCATCCAAATGGCTATATCTGATACATTACAGTGGAAGGAAGTAAGAAACAACTCATATGTACTTGGTAACAGCTCACACATATTTGGATCTTATGGATCAAAGCCAAAAGGAAACCAAAACTGTTCCAAGACTGAACAGAGAATCTGCAAATTATGCAGAAGTTGTCTGCTGCATGTAGAGCACTGAGTAACAGCTCTATTTTGCCCTCTAACTGATATACTTGAAGGCCAAGCTTCAACCTCAAGCAAGCATCTATAAAAGGCAATCAAGTCCAAGGGAAAGAGCAAGAGTTTTCAAGCAATTCAAGTGATATAAATCTCATTCAATCTCTTTAGCTCATAATCCTTTTGAAGTCACTCTTTTGTAACACAATCTGAGTACAAACTTCTTTAGAGTGCTTTCATCTAAGCTTCTCTTTTATAGTGAGTCTGAAATTAAGCTTAGAAACAAATCATCTATATTGTAATTGCTCAAGTCAATACGTGACTATTGATTGAGTGTTGTTTGGTCAAGGTGACTAGGAAAGTTCAAAGCTCTAGGAGCTTTGATAAGTTGTTGATCTTAGGTCAAGATCAAGGTGAATGTGTAAGTCTTGGATCTGTAACATTTAAGTGATTCTAGTGGACAAACTCACAGGTGGTGGGGACTGGACGTAACCTAAAGATTAGGGGTGAACCAGGATAACTCTTTGTGTTTATCTTCTTTCCCTTAAACTTTTATTTTCTGCATCTGTTTTTACACAGCACAGATCATTCTTCGAACGATCTCACTGAGCACAAAATTAATTTTATTACTAACCATTTATTTTGTGACTCAAGTTTAATTTTAAAAAGGTTCACAATTCAAACCCCCCCTTCCTTGTGAAAAACTTTGCTACTTCATACTAATGTTATTGTATGTGTGTTGTTCTCTCTTCAATCCAGTTGCTGCTGCCACCGCTCCTAATTTCACTGCTCAAATCAACTCTATCTCTGTGCTAAGTGTGACTAACTTTAAGAGGCTAAAGAAAAACTGCGGGAAATTTTTTCCAGAACAAGAAAACAAGGGAACAACCTAAGGAGTCCACATGTTTCTTCTGCAAGAAGGCTGGACACATGAAGAAAGATTGTTCCAAGTACGCCTCATGGCATGAAAAGAAGGGTAATTTTCTCACTTTTGTTTGTTCTGAAATTAATTTAGTTTCTGTACCTAAGGATACTTGGTGGGTAGATTCTGGTGCTACTACTCACATTAGTATGTCCATGCAAGGCTGCCTGTGGAGTCGTTCGCCAAGTGATGCTGAAAGATTCATCTATGTGGGCGATGGCAATAAAGTTGCAGTTGAGGCTATTGGTACTTTTAGATTATTGTTAAAGACCGGTTTTCATTTGGATTTGGTTAAGACTTTTGTTGCTCCGTCTATTAGACGAAACTTAATTTCTATTTTGGACAAATCTGGTTATACTTGTTCATTTGGAAATAATAAATTTAGTCTTTCATATGATTCAAATGTTGTTGGTTACGGTTCTTTTAATGATAATCTTTATATGCTTGATATTGAATGTCCTTATAACAAAATAATGCAAGTAGAGTCACATGGTACAAAACGAAAATTAAATGAGAATTCTGCCACTTTATGGCATAAGCGATTAGGTCATATCTCTAAACAGAGAATTCAACGGCTTATGTCAGACGGTATTCTTGGATCCCTTAACTTGTCGGACTTTCAAGTCTGCATTCAGTGTATCAAGGGTAAGCAAACAAACAAAAGGAATTTTCATGCCGAAAGAACTAAGGATGTCTTAGAACTAATTCATACCGATATATGTGGTCCTTTCCCTTCAGGTTCTTGGAATGGACAACAATATTTTATTACGTTCATAGACGATTACTCGAGGTACGGCTACCTTTATTTGATTCATGAGAAATCTCAATCTCTTGACGTGTTCAAGTCATTCAAAGCTGAAGTCGAACTTCAACTTGGAAAGAAAATAAAGGCTGTCAAGTCTGACCGTGGTGGTGAATACTATGGTCGGTATGATGGATCAGGGGAACAACGTCCAGGGCCCTTCGCGCTTTTCCTCGATGAGTGTGGAATTGTTCCGCAATACACAATGCCAGGAAAACCTAGCATGAATGGAGTTGCAGAACGACGAAACCGGACTCTTAAGGATATGGTAAGGAGTATGATTAGTCATTCTTCTCTACCAGAGTCATTTTGGGGAGAGGCATTAAAGACCGCAGTTTATATCCTTAATAAAGTACCTAGTAAAGCAGTAACTAAGACCCCTTATGAGCTATGGACTGGGAAAAAGCCCAGCATTAGGCACTTGCACATTTGGGGATGTCCAGCTGAGGCGAGGCCCTATAGGCCTCATGAAGGTAAGTTGGACGCAAAGACAATTAGCTGCTATTTTATAGGGTACGCCGAACGCTCTTACGGGTATAAGTTTTATAACCCCATCACTAGAACAATTTTTGAAACGGGAAATGCAAGATTCCTTGAGGATATAGAGTTTGTAGGGGAAGGAAATATAAGGAGTGTTGTCTTTGATGAAGAAACTGTTACTGACAATGATCAAGTCTTTGTACCTATTGTTGTTCCAGAAACAGATCCAGAAATTAACAATGATGTTATTCCTAACATCTCTCAAGAACAAGACAACGCTGAGTTTCTTCCTCAAGCACCACCTATAGTTCAAACTCAACAACCTCAAGGGCTGCCATTAAGAAGATCCACTAGAGAGAGGAAGTGTCCAATTTCGGACGATTATGCTATATTTCTTCAAGAACATGAGGATGACATTGGTTTGACTGAGGATGATCCTATTAACTTTAGTCAAGCTATGCGAAGTTCAAACTCTCTTAAGTGGATTGATGCCATGAAGGATGAGATGAAATCGATGACTGACAATGATGTTTGGGATCTCGTTAAATTACCCGAAGGAAAGAAACCCATTGGTTGTAAATGGATATTTAAAACCAAAAGTGATTCAAAGGGTAACATTGAGAGATATAAAGCTCGTCTTGTCGCCAAATGTTTTACTCAGAAGGAAGGCATTGATTATAAATAGACTTTCTCTCCGGTTTCTTCGAAAGACTCTCATAGGATCATAATGGCATTAGTAGCTCATTTTGATTTAGAGCTGCATCAGATGGATGTAAAGACTGCGTTTCTAAATGGAAACATTGAAGAAACAGTATATATGGTGCAACCAGAAAATTTTGTGTCAGGAGACCCAAAGTATGTGGTTTGCAAACTTAAGAAATCCATCTATGGCCTTAAACAGGCTTCCCGTCAATGGTATTACAAATTTCATCAAGTTATATCCTCATTTGGTTTTGAGGCTAATCCAGTTGATAATTGCATATACCAAAAGTTCAGTGGGAGTAAATTTGTTTTCTTTTTTTTGAATAAGCTAAATTAGCCCACCCAAATTGGCACCAGAGAGAATCGAACCTCAGACCTCAAGAGGAGCACACTCCCAGATCCCAAGTCAATACCAATGCACCAACCCAGGTGGGTTGTAAATTTGTTTTCTTGGTGTTATATGTAGATGATATCCTTTTGGTAAGCAACAATATAGGCTTATTGCACGAAACCAAGAGATTTCTCACAAAGAATTTTGAGATGAAAGATCTTGGGGACGCCTCCTTTGTCTTAGGAATTCGAATACTTAGAGATCGCTCTCGAGGTATTTTGGGATTGTCACAGAGGAGCTATATTGATACAGTTTTGTATAGATTCTCCATGAAAGACAGTAAACCAGGAGACACACCCGTTACTAGAGGAGACAAATTTAGTCTCAATCAGTGCCCCACTACGGATCTTGAAAAGAAAGAGATGCATAAAGTTCCTTACGCTTTGGCTGCGGGGAGTCTTATGTATGCTCAAGTTTGCACTCGTCCCGATTTAGCATTCATTGTAGGAGTTCTTGGCAGATATCTGAGCAACCCTGGTATGCAGCACTGGATAATAGTAAAGCGTGTAATGCGCTACCTGAAGAGAACTAGAGACTTCGTACTCACCTATCGGAAGTCAGATAACTTGGAGATCATTGGGTATTCTGGCTCTGATTATGCGGGATGCTCGGATAGCAAACGTTCCACATCTGGTTACATCTTCCTCTTGGCTGGAGGAGCCGTTTTCCTAGAAGTCTGCTAAACAGTCTTTAGTGGCTCCCTCTACCATGGCGGCAGAGTTCGTGGCTTGCTTTGAGGCATCAAATCATGCGAATTGGCTGCGGAACTTTGTCACAGGCCTACGCATCATTGGGAGCATCGAGAGGCCATTGCAAATTTATTGTGACAATAGTGTAGCTGTGCTCTACTCCAACAACAATATGAGTTCCACAAAGTCGAAATTTATCGATATAAAGTATCTTGTTGTGAAAGAGAGAGTTCAGGAGAAACAACTTTTGATAGAACATACAGGGACAGACTTAATGCTAGCTGACCCACTAACCAAAGGTTTAACGCCTAAGGCTTTTCATGGGCATGTTGCTCGTATGGGTCTAGGTTTTGAGATTTCCTTAGATTAGTCGGAGTCTTTTCCTTATTTGTATTATGTTCTATATATTTTGGTTTCAATTTTTGTACAAACATTATGTTATGTTTGATTTTCTGCAGATTATAAGATATTATTGTTATAACAATATTAAGTTTTTTGGTTATGTGCAAATATTTTAATTTTGAATTGCACCTAAGGAACTTCAGTTTGATCTCAATAAAGACTTCAGTTGGACCAGTTGGAAATAGGCATGATTTAGATATCACATTGCATGAAATTTCCATGCCACTCATCCATATCGATCTATGTCATCAAGTATATTGATGTGGTGGTCATCGGGGTTCCGTCACATTATACGTCAGTGACTACAGCCGCGGTGGTCCCATTGTTGATGTATGAGGTGGACCAGATTGTAAAATTGAAATCTAAAGATAAATAGCATTCGGATGCGCGCCTAAAGAACTATGATATAATTATTAACATATATTGCTCAAGTGGGAGATTGTTGGAATATTTTATATTATTTAATTATTATATTCCAATAATTATTATGTGGGCATATATATTTATATTAATTATATTAGCTATTTATCATTTAAGAGCCTAAATTGATTAAGTGATCAAATAAAGTTAAAAGGCTATTAGATTTCTATTTAGAATTAATTAATTAATTAATTATTTAATTAGTTAGATATGAGCTCAAATGGGTGGATGTCAGGATGACCCATTTCGGGATAATGGGAACCCTAATGAGTCATCACCCTATATAAGGCTATGGTCCCCAATACACCGTACGTAAGCAAACACTCTCTTCTCCCAATCTGAAGAAAATCAAGGCATCAGGGTACCGGTTGAGGAAGAACCAATCTAGCCACCATCTCTTTGTGTTTCAAGATCACTGCAAAAGAACTTTTCATCATGGATACAGGTATTCCTAAAGATCATCTTGTCGATCCTATAATTTTATACATGCTTCTATGACTATTTTGTTTCCGCACTAAAGTATATGTCATAATATGTTGAACATGTATATGTGTTTAATCCTAATTTAGTGATTTAATTCTAACATGTCATCCAAGAGTTGCATTACCTTTCACTGGGACAGAACTCCAAGGTTGAAATAGTTGTACCGAGGTGTAGTCTCTTATAATATGGTGTATCTGCATCTTTTTGAATCACAAGGTCAGAATTTGAAGTTAATCACTCACTAAAGCAAAAAGAAAGACTTTGTTAGAGGTGAGTGTGACCTTTTGATGGTTTCATGGAATTATGTAATGAGATTTGACTCTAAGCTCATAATAAACCATTTACATGTTTGTATGTCAGTTATAATATGTCTAGAATAAATGCATAAAAATCTGACCCTCAAAATCCAACCATATCCCATTATAATCATTCCTATAATATGCATTTTGGTTGAATTTTTGCTACCCTTATTGAAAATTTTATATGATTCTTTCATCAATAATATTATGTTGTAATATAAAGATGATATAGGTTCCTGATATAAGTGTGTTTTTCTATATTTTACACATTTGTTCATTATATAAATCTGATCAATATTTTAATTCAAAAAAGATTTGAAACGGTGGAAGAATCCAAGAGAAGAAATTAAACCACTAAACTCAAAAACCCTAAAAATCAAATTGTGCAAGAATCCAAGAAATTAAACCACTAAACTCAAAAACCCTAAAATCAAATTGTCTAAGAATCCAAGAAATTAACAAATTATCAAAACCAAAGAAGAATTATAATCAAAAACATTACTCCAAATCATCATAATCAAACTAACAACATATCGTAATCAGAGAGAGGGAGAGAGGGAGGGAGAGAGTGGTGAAACCTGTGTTGAGGAAGAGCTACGGCAACCAATAAGAATTAGTTTTACATTTTTCCATAAAACTTTTTCTAATGAAAACCCATAAAAACACATTTTAAATTATCATGGTTTATTCTTAATAAGTGTGATTTTTGTTTTTTCTTTATAATATGGGACAGAGGGAGTACATGACAAGCAAGTCAATTATCATAAACCTCTTCCTTGGTTCCTTTGCGAGGGAAAATATAGTTTTTTTTTTAACCATGGTCAAATAACCGATTATCCCAAAAGTTTAAGCCGTTAGGATAGAGCTATATCAATGATTTTATATTATTTCTAACAACCATGTTCTGAAGTAACTTGTATTCTCTTTTCAAAGTTTATGAAGTGAACATTTCACCGATGAGCTCATTTCTTTGAACCTAAGGGAGTTAATAAGTTTGTCATCCATATATACCATTGCTCCTCTCCAAACCACACATTTTTCAAGTGGATTTTGTTGACATAATTATCACAAGAATATAGACAAAATGACTAAAGTCACAAGAAAGTGAGGTCTGAATCGGGACCTTTTTAAAATTTGTTCCTTTCAGGAAAGGATTTTAAGGTACATGTTATTTCTTGATGTTTTTTAGGTTGAATATTTTGATGTTCATCTTGAACTTTCTGAGGCTCATCTTCATTTGGTTAGGTTCGACCTTCAAATGTTCTTCATTTTCATGAGTTTTTGTAGTGAACCTTATAAACTCTAATTTTCGATGTTCATCATTTTCTAGGTTGAATCTTCAGAACACAATAAATGTAAATAAACAATTTAGTGAGTTATAGAGACAAACCTGGGACAATGATGTACTTAAAATGACATTTTAAAATGATTCCAAAACGTGGAAACATTAATATTTCTTCAAACTTTTTAAGTGTGTAAAACTATTTAACCGAAGCCGATTGTATCTTTTGCGTTTGACATTTTTTGACTTTTTAGCACTAGAAGTTGTTGATCCTCTAAAAAAAAGTTCAAAAAATCATGCATAACAATGTTTTGTCTTCTAAATCTCTTAAAATAGTGTTTAAGAAAACTGGTTTCGTCATCCAAGAAAATATTTTTCATTTACCTCTCATTTATACGTAATTATAATAAATATATATTAATCCACAACTACCCTTGGCATGGGTTGTTCACATAGAAACAAACAAATAAGCACACACAAACAAACAAAATATATAGTTCTCAAATTCTTTCTAGGGTTTCATATTCCAATTCATTCTTTCTTCCCTCCAAACCAAACATCCATTCATACACCCGCTCCCAACATTGCGGGTTCTTCTCCATTTCTTCAACCATGCACACTTCTTCTAGGTCTTTTTCCTTTTTTCTTTCTCCTCCCATTTATATTTTATTTACCTCTATCAAAATTCACATATTTCTTTTATTTTACGTATAAAAACCAAAACTAGATTACAAGGATCAATTTTCCTTTCTCATTCTTATTTTATTATTATATTAATAAAATAACAGTTTGATTTGAATTTTGAATCTTTGAGGTAACTAATTGATTATGATTATTATTTATGGACAGATTTGTGTCCAATCGGTTGATGAAAGGGAGAAGAAGAAAGAGAAGGTGTTTGGCAAGGATAGAGGTATAAAAATGAAACCATTTCAGATTCTTATTACTTTTGAAATTCTCAAAAACCATTTTTTTTGTTGTTTGAATGCATTCTAATTGTTATTATAATATTATTATTAAATGGATTTGGAATCTTCCGAGGATTCTTTAACTACCAAAACTTGCAAATGTCGCGATTGCAATTGCGAATGCGGATGCTCAAAACGGACAACTAATTGGATCCGTTCCGTGAAACGGAAACATGATGATGTTGTTCATGTTGAAATTGGGGACGAATCCGTTTCGTTACTAACACAAGCGGTTAGCGGTCATCAAAAAGCAATTGAGGATTTGTATTCTGAGTTGGAAGAGGAGAGGAATGCTGCTTCATCCGCAGCGAATGAAACAATGTCGATGATATTAAGGTTGCAAACTGAGAAGGCTGAACTTGAAATGGAAGCGCGGCAATTCAAGCGTTTTGTGGAGGAAAGGGCGTGTTACGACGAGCAGGAAATTTTAGCTTTGGAGGAATTGTTGGATAAAAGGGAACAAACGATTCATTTGCTTACGTGCGAAATTCAGGCTTATAAACATAGATTAATGAGTAATGGCTTAAGTACTGAGTTAGAGTTAGAAGGTGATTATGAGTATCCTCCTTTGAAATGTAATATAATGAATGCTGTCACGGACACAGACACCAATAATAATGAGAATGTTTTTGATGTTGATGTCGTCGGTACAAAGAATATTATAGAGAAGATAATAGTCGCACAATCTCCTAGAACAAATAATTCGATGAAATTTTCAGGTCACTCATCCTCGTTTGTGTTGAATTCTCCTAGATTCAATGGTAGCATTAAAAAGATGAATAATGGATCAGAGAATTTCTTAAGTTTTAAGAATATGGATTGTGTGTGTGAGGCTAGTGGTTATGATGATGAGCATGTAACAACTCCAAGGGAGTTAGGAAATCAGGGAGATTTTGAAGATCCATCTGCAAAGAAGTTTTACTTGAAGCTTCATGCAATATCAATGGTACTATAAAAGTATTTTTGTATTCCATGGTCCTTTTTTTTTTTTATTGAAATCAATAATTTCTTCTCATATTTTTTATCATGATTTTACTCACAATATTTCATCCAATATCAATGACATTGTTTAATTCTTGTTTTTCATAACAGCTACTCTTGAACGCTTCAACTATGATTCTGATTGTCCTGTTATCTATATACCTCATAAGAACGTAATGTGCTCTGGATCATTATTACTACTCTAATTAGTTCGTTAAGTATTGAAAATTATGACATGTTAATTCTAAGCCTATAATTGTTTTTTGGTAGGTGGACGAAACGGTAAACTATCGGAAAGTTACACACACAAAGAATAGAGTAATCGAGGTTCGAACTCTGGTCATGGCGTCGGACTAAAAAATTTCAACATTTTTACCAATTGAGCTAGGATTTCTGAACTTCTAAGCCAATAATTTAATCACCGACTCAGATATGTCAAACATCTATATTATAATTACTTGTCTTACTCAAACTAAATAGTATTCTCAGGTTTCTTCTCAAGGTGCAAATTCACAAGTGACATTCTTTAAATAATTTAATCTAGCACCTACGTGTCTTCTCTTTACAGAGTTGAGATCCTCTCCATTTTATATTTTTTCCATTACCTTTTAAATGTTTAAGGGTAATAGGGTGTATAAAAGATATTTGTACTCACTTAATGTCACACTTTTTGATTTATATTTCCAAAACTATATAATAATGGAGGAAATGGAAAAGAAAAAAAAAGGTAATTAAGATTGAGAGGATCCTAACTCCTCTTTACAACGTAAAGAAACATGGTTCGATTTCCAATAACTAACAAATATTATAAATATTTTATTTTGTATTACTAACAACCTAAATATTGTAACTGCGTTAACGCAGTTACAACAGCAACTATCCGATTTAAATGAACGATTATGATCATTTTGATGCAAATGTATCTTAACCGTTTGATGTGAAATCAATGGACAACAAACGTTACTGTGTATTACTGTGTGGTTTCTTTACTGCATCAAATCAAGGTCCCCTAAAGGGCAGTTCAATTTCAAATAACAACCAAATATCAATTTTATGATATTTTATTGAATAAATTGCACTTTTGTCCTCCCCTAACTTTCATAATAGTACTTTCGGCCCCCTAGCTAGGATCCCTTAGGTTAGGTTGAGTAGATGAACTTCTTTAGAAATATTTGAAATGTATAATTGGTTTGAAAAGGATTATATTACTTGAAATTAAATTTATTATCATTAATTATCTTCTTTTTTTTATGTTGTATTCATAGATAGACGTATTTATGAATTGTTCTTAAGAATTATCTGTGTTGGTAACAAAGCTTTTAAATCTCGACCTGAATTAATTAATCTAACTAGCGCTAGGGGACTGTAAACATTGAACTCGAGGATAGACACTATGGAATTAACGGTCACTTAATTAATGCGATCATGAATTCCAACTTCGCTCGAGGGCAAGTATCTTCAATTGAATCGAGTGATTTTAGTATGAGAAAGCACATCTCGCTACTTTAGGTTTAATTCGTCGTGAAAATAAAATTAATTGCAAGGGAATATGTTGGAACATGATGAAGAATTTGGAGGGAACTTGGTAATGAAAGTGTGAATTGAAAAAAGACTCTTTGAGTCCCACATTGGAAAAATCACACTACTTGGTAGTGTTTATATACCACAAGTTGGCAACCAAGGGTGTGCCCTTGGGGTACCCACTTTTGTAAGAAAGGGAGACCACACACAATGTCGAATATCACACACGCGCGCCACCGCCGCCGTCCGGCCGGCTCGGCTCGGTTCGGGACGGGCCGGGCTTGGGTGATATACTACAGTGCACTTTTTCGAGTAGTTCCGCGAAACGTCTTAAAGAAAGCGACCTAGGACGCGACTCAGCCAATAATAGTTTCGTTGCCATATTTTGAAAAAATTCGTTTTCTGTTTTTTTTTAAAACTCAGTAAACCGTTTTATAACAATTTTAAGATGTTTCTAAAATATCATGGCAAACGAGGAGATTATTGGTAATTCATCTGTCGGTGCTACCGAAAGGCCGTTTAAGTTTGAGGGTAACCATTTCAAATGTTGGCAACAGAAAATGTTTTTCTTCTTGACTCTTAAAAAATGTGCCTACGTTTTGAAACAGCCCATTCCTGTGGTTCCTGCTGAAGCTTCGGCTTCTGGAACTAATGAACAGACCGTTAACACCAACGATGATGCTGTCTCTGCCGAGAAAGATAAAGGCAAGGCCACGGCAGAACAGCTTAAAGAAAAAGCGCTGCAACTAGAAATAGATAGGCAGCTCTGGATTGATAATGATTATGTTTGCAAAAACTATATCATTAATGGATTGGAGGATCACTACTAGAAAAATCTTAAATACCGACGGGCAAAATCTGTCTCTAAAATGCAAATATTCCGTCACTAAGCATGTTAGAGACAGAATTAGAGACAGATTTGATTCTGTCGTTAATTTCCTCGTCTCTAAACTATCAGAGACGGATTTTATATTCCGTCTCTAATTGGAGACCGAATTTATCCGTCACTAACAAATAAAAATTTGTCTCTAAACGTTGAATTCAAAACACAATAAATCCGTCTCTATTGGAGACAGAATTACCCGTCTCTAAATTCAAATAATTTTGTCTATTTACCCATAGAGACAAAACATATTTTCCGTCTCTAATAAGTTATTTTTTTTTGTCTATTTAGCAATTAAATGCATATACAATTTTTCAAATATTAATTTTTATTTACTTTATGTAATTTATATAATTCTAAAATATGAGAAAATCAATTTTGGATTGACACCAAATATATGTCATTCTTACAAAGTAACAATCAAGTGCACCACTATGACACTAAACAATATCAAACTTAAAGTTGTCCACTACACAAAAATACATATAATTGATTTAACAAAAATACTTCAAAGAAAGCAACTAAAGCTAAACTTCATCACCCATCAACGGTTAATGTGCTTCAATCTTAGCCTCCTTAGCAGCAACTTTATCTGTAGATACCACGTCAATAGAAATTGAAGGCCATGATTTCAAAGATTCTTTGACAGTGGAAGCTTGAGATTCTAATCCAAATGTGTCCCTTCTAAAATAACATTACATGACCTTCCTCACCACTTGGATGAATCTCCTGATGCATTTATAAGGAAAAAAAATTGTTAAGTTCTTGTGAATGTCACAATTTATCCAAACAAAATCACTGTGATTTAACTTGTGCATTTGTTTTAGATATCTTGCAAAGCATTATCAAATTGCTGCATAATTATGCAGACTTATGCCATGGAACAAACCACAAACTAATTGCAAATCATACTATATATTAATACACATGAAAGAAAGTTTACCTTAGGATTTTGGCCAAAACAAGGAATCAAAGCGTGGTACTCCTTAAGATCTTCAGCAGGTGTGGTTGTGGCACGTGCATTTATCTAGTTCAAATCCTCCCTTGAAACACAAGAATTAGCTATTGCATTTTCAATGCAAAGAATAACACCAGCCCTTGTAGATGCAGAAAAGAAACATAAGTGCAAGAATAATCAAGATATGCATGATTGGCAAGGACATATAGAACTAATTTTTTTGAACAGATTTACGTACTCTCCCAGCACAGTACAACGTTGACATAGGTATTTATAAACTACATAGGATCAACCATAACTGACAAACATGATTTGTACAAAGAAGCTTTAGCATCCTTTTCAAAAAAGTAATAGGAAAATGTAAATTATTTTCTTTCAAATTAATAGGTTCCAAACAACACAATTTGGGACAATTTTCTGAGTTTATATTCAATACAACTCTGGAGAAGAATTCTATCTGGGGCACACAAGCAGAAGCACCTTAAGGTTTCATAGCATTAAGACCATTAAAAGAAACTAGATAACCATGAAGAATTAGGTATTTCAAACTTCTTATATACATCAGTTCTAGCTAATATGAACAGAACTAAACTTCTTATATATGTGCAGCTAGAAGCCAAGAAACATTTTTACATATAAGAAAAGGTTTTATTAAACCTACATTAAAAAAAGGTAAAATAAATTGGACTATATTAGAGCATGGATTTGACTGATAAGAAAAATAACATGGAAATAGGACAGCATTACAAATAATCAGGAATCTTAAGATACTATCAAAGAGAAAATTAGAGCTAATTAGGAAAATTAACCCTATAACTACCAATCCTATTGAAGAAAACCTTCGGTATTATGTTTCAATCTAAGCCATAGACCTCATTTTAAATTAGTTTGTGCAAAATAAGTAGGTCCTAGTAAGATGCAATAACCTCATTATAAATCAGAAACTAGATGTTTTTGTTCATAGACTGGTAAAAAATTATACTAGTAGGCATAAGACTATCATGAAACTAAAACAAAAAAAAAAAAACAGAACAATAAAAATTAAATTGTGAAGGTAATCAATATTATATAGAGGGGATTACTTTGATGAAATATGTAACAGTACATGAACATCTAATACATGTAGAACATGAACATCTAGCATCTAGGGAACATGCAACTAACTCATGACATTATCTTCATGTATTTTCATTTAGGGACAAGCATCAAGAACATTTCACAAACAGTTTACATGCAATATCTTAAACTACATAAATCAGTAAGAATTCTCACCTCAAACGAAACAGATGGAAAATTGAAATGAACTCCTAGATCCTTGCTTCTTATTCCTTCCTTCCTCTATTAATCACCCTTGAAAATACCTTGGTTCCCTTCTCTCTAACTCTTGACTATTTAAGCCTTCTGTAATAATAAATAACAACATAATGAAACCTTAAACATTGTAGGTGGTGATAAACTAATGTTGATACGAAATTTAATTGCAAACAAACAAGCAATGCACCTGACATGACATGCATATAATCACTGGTGAAAGAAACTGAATGTAAACCCAGCGATGAGAGATATGAATGCAAACCCAACGGCGAGAGGAAGATGAACGCAAACCCAACGGTGAGAAATCAAGTTCACTGTCCTCCATTTGAAAAAGCAAATCCCTAATTCAAATGCTAAACCTGGTAAAAAAAAAAAGCACAAAAACGTCTTAATGGGAATTCTAAATTGGGAATTCAAAATAGAACAAGTACAATACTGAAAATAAGCGATGAAATTTGAATGTGTTGTTACAATTGATAGAATTAAAAGTGAGACCTCAATCGATAGAAAAGAAAAAATGAAATTGTTGAATCGAAACCCTAAAAAGAAAGAGTAGTTCCACATCCTTTCCTTCACAAGATGTTTAATCTTGCAGTACTTTAGAATACAACAATAGTTCAAACTCTAATAAAATTAAAATAAAAGATTTGGGGTTTTAACAGAGAGAAGAGGAAAAAATTTGAGAGGAAAAAATTTGAGAGGTAAGTTTCAGTGAGATTAGTTTCAATTTGGGGAAATTAAAGAAACTAAAAAAGAAGGGGGAAGAAAAATAAAACACGCGCTTCAATTTTTATAGAAGAGGGAAAGTGGAATTGAAGAAGAGGGAAAGTGGAATTGAAAAAAATGAGGCAAATAAAAATGTTACGTATTTTTAAAGATTTTTGTCAAAAAAAATTGAATTTTGGGAATCGATCCTGTGCATCAAACTCCATGCAGTCAGTATATATCGAATGTCCGATCAAGATTGGACGGTTAAGATTTTACGTTTAATTAGATATTTTTGTTTACTTTTAAAATATCAAATTTAGTTTTAAATCTAACTATCTGATTTTGCATTGGACGGCTCAGGTGTGGCCGAATGCAGTGCAATCAGAAAGGACCAACTGCACTCAAATCTAGTCTGTTCCAACAAGTTGCCTATATATAGTTATAACTTATGAGAGCGGTTATAAAAGTGTTTATTATACTTTGTTATTAACAAATAATATAATTAATTTGGATGGGCATTGAAAAAAATTTGCTTAAAATTATAATGTCAGTCGGGCGAAAATTTGTCCAAAGTGAAATAGTATTATATTAATTGGATAGAGACGAAAATACTCGGAGACGGATCTTTTTCGTCTCTAACAAAAGTTTGACTATTTTAATAACAAGTTGACTCATAAGACACGGATATAGAGACGAACAATATTAGACACGGCCAAAGTTTGTCTCTAAAATTTGTCTCCAACTATTGTTTTCTTTTTATAATTAAAAAAATAATCATGTAGAGACGGATTCCGAGACAGAATGATTTAGAGACGGAATATTCTGTCTCTAACATCTGTCACTAATACATATATTTTAATTTTGGTCTCTGATTGCTCTTTTCTTTCTCTAATTCCGTCTCTAATAGAGAAGAAACAAATTCCGTCTCTAAATTCCGTCGGTATTTAAACTTTTTCTAGTAGTGGATGATCTGTATGATTATTACATAACTTATAACACAGCCAGTGATGTGTGGGAGGCTTTGAGTAAGAAGTATGATACTGAGGAAGCTGGTGTGAAGAAATATGTTGTGAGTAGGTATTTGAAATACCAGATGGTTGATGAGAGGTCGGTGGAAGTGCAGTCACAAGAACTGCAGAAGATTGCTCATGAGATTATAACCGAAGGTATGCCTTTACATGAGCAGTTTCAAATTTCTGTCATTATTGATAAGCTGCCCCCTAGTTGGAAGGACTTTAAGAATCAGCTCCGTCATAAGACAAAGGAGTTTTCCATTGAGGGTCTGATTACCCGTCTTCGTATAGAAGAAGAATCTCGGAAACAAGATATGAAAGAGGAAGAAAAGATATTGGTTGTTTCTAACACCAAAAAAAAGAAATTCGGTGCAGCTCTGAAGCCTACGGGCAAACCTTTAAAAAATCAGAATCAGAGCCGCGTTCAAAACCGAGTTAAGAATGGTAACCCGGTTAGGGGCCATATTGCTAAGCAACAGCAGCAACAACCACCTCCTAGAAATGACGCTGTTGAGCCATTTTATTGCTTCAATTGCTGGAAAACAGGTCATATGTCAAAAAGGTGCAGAAATCCAAAGAGGCCTAAACCGGCTAATCTTGCACATATTAATGTGAATGTGGCTGATGAGCCATATGCTGCTATGATCACCGAAATTAATATGGTCGGTGGTACTGATGGATGGTGGATAGATACTGGCGCTACCCGCCATGTCTGTTATGATCGTGCTATGTTTAAAACATACACGAATGCTGAAAATAAGAAGGTGCAGATGGGTAATGCTCATACATCTGATGTTGCTGGTGTTGGAGATGTTGTTCTAAAGTTCACCTCTGGAAAGACTCTTATCCTGAAGGAAGTCCTTCATGTTCCTGAGATGAAGAAGAATCTTGTTTCTGGTTTCCTCTTAAATAAGGCTGGGTTTAATCAAACTATAGGGCCTGATATGTACACCATCACTAAGAATGGTATTTTTATTGGGAAAGGGTACGCCTCTGATGGCATGTTTAAGCTTAATGTTGATGAAATGATTATTAATAAAATTTCTCCTTCTGTTTACTCTTTGTGTGATTTTAATATTTGGCATTCTAGACTTTGTCATGTTAATAAACGCTCAATATTGAATATTAGTAACCTAGGATTAATTCCTAAACTTAGTTTTAATGACATAGAAAAATGTGAATTTTGTAGTCAAGCAAAAATAACAAAGAACAAACATAAATCAGTAATACGAGAATCTGAACCAATGGACCTTATACATTCTGATATATGTGAATTAGATGGAACCATGACTAGGAATAACAAACGTTATTTTATCACTTTTATTGATGATTGTTCAGATTATACTTTTGTTTATTTAATGAAAAATAAAAGTGATGCTTTTGATATGTTCAAAATTTTTGTGAAAGAAATAGAAAATCAATTTAATACGAAAATCAAGAGACTTCGTAGTGATAGGGGAACCGAATATAATTCTAGTTTATTTAATGATTTTTATAAACAACACGGAATTATACATGAAACGACTGCACCATATTCCCCTGAAATGAATGGTAAAGCAGAAAGAAAGAATAGAACTCTTACTGAATTAGTTGTTGCTATTATGTTAAATTCCGGTGACGCTAAACATTGGTGGGGGGAAATAATTTTGACTGTCTGCTTTGTTTTGAATAGAATTCCCAAATCTAAAAGAAGCGAATCTGCTTATGAAATATTAAAGAAAAGACAACCAAACTTGTCTTATTTAAGAACTTGGGGATGTCTAGCCTATGTCCGTAAACCGGACCCGAAGCGAGTTAAACTCGCTAGTAGAGCCTATGAATGTGTATTCATTGGTTACGCAGCAAACAGTAAAGCATATAGGTTTTACGACCTAAATGAAAAAAGTGATCATAGAATCTAATGATGCAGACTTCTATGAAAATAAATTTCCCTTTAAATCAAGAAATAGTGGGGGCACTGAACAGGATAATATTCCTGAGTCGAGTCACGTACCAGTGATACCAAATGCGGATAGCAATGACGAAGTAGAAAATGAACTTCGTAGAAGCAAACGTGTAAGAGTTGCTAAAGACTATGGTCCAGATTATGCGACCCTTACATTGAATGAAGATCCGGCAAATCTTCAAGAAGCCTTGTCATCGATGGATGCAGATCTTTGGCAAGAAGCTATTAATGATGAGATGGACTCTCTAGAATCTAACAAAACTTGGCACTTAGCAGACTTACCTCCCGGTTGCAAACCAATTGGTTGCAAATGGATTTTGAAAAAGAAACTAAAACCCGACGCACTACAAGAAAATACTCATTTACCGGCGAAATTTACTGGTGGTTTTGCCCCTCAGTAAATTACTGGCGGCCTAAGCCCCCAATAATTCATCCAAACCGCCACAAACGTATAAAATTATATTTAATTACGAAATTTTGAATTTATTGGCGGTCCTGGCCGTCAGTAATTGTCTAGGACATTACCGGCGGTCCAGGCCGCCACTAACTTACCAAGAATATTAAAAAAAAAAAAGGCGCCTCAGACCTTACTGGCGGCCTAGGCCGCCACAAAGTGTTGGGAATATAAAAAAGTAGCCGTTGGAGGACTTAGTGGCGGTTTTGACCGCCAGTAATGTTCTTGAAACTTGCCCAGACATTAATGGCGGCCTGGGCCGCCGCAAATTGGTTGGAAATTTAAAAAAATATAACCGTTGGAGGACTTAGTGGTGGTTTTGACCGCCAGTAACATTCTTGAAGTACGCCCAGACATTAATGGCGGCCTGGGCCGCCGCAAAGTTGTTGGAAATTTAAAAAAAAAATAACCGTTGGGCTTAGTGGCGGCTTTGACCGCCAATAAGCTCCAAGAACAGCTTTCCACGAATTTTGTCCCCCTCTATATATATCTTCCTTCACTTCACAACTCCCATTTCTTACAATCCTTTCTCTATCTAAAATTTCTCCAACATCTCTCTAAAATTTCTTAACTCTAAAAATTCTCTAAGTTTTTATCATTTCACTCTTGTTTTTCTTCATTTTGGTAAGTATTTCTCTAATATTCATGCAAGTTTAATATTTGATGTTTTATATTGATATGATAAATTGTGTTTATGCTAATAGTTAGTTTTTAAATTTTATTGTAGCAACTGTTATTTTGTCTGGCGATTTGTACATAGGAGTATAATGTAGACACCACTCTTCCTCAGCATAAAAATGTAAGTTCAATTTTTTTCTTAAAAAAACTTTATGAGTTGTTTTGTAATGTTTATATATATTTTTATTAATAGTTGTTTTTCTCTTTTTTATTTAAAGATTCATGGTTGGTTCGTCCGTTGTCGTGGTTGGGAGCTTAGTTTAAATAACTCCAAGTCAGACACTACCCGGCACAACAAGTAAGTAATATTATTTGGTTTGTATAATATATATGTTTGTGTGATTTTTTAAAGTTAGTATTTTTTTTGTTATTATTGAAATATATTGTTGGTTAACATGTTTAATATGATTTTTTTTAAAGTTATTCTCGCCGGTTATATGTTTAATGTGATGTTTAAAAGCTATATTTTTAATTTTTGTTAACAAACTTATTAGATCGTGTAAAAAGAAAAATAGTTATTAATATTTAACTTAACCACATGCATGTAAAATGATATATAATTATGTTTTAGTTTTTATTTAAAAAAAGTGTTAAAAATAATAAATAATAATGTTTTATTAATTAATAAACAAAATACGAAAAAACAATATAATTTTCATTTAAATAAAAAAAACGTAATGTAATATAAATAATTACTGTTTTATATATTAATGAAATAAATACATGTCATATATATAGTTAATGTACTTTTTAATTGAATTATTTTAAAGTCAAATAATAATTCTGTTTTAATTTTTATTTAAGTGGAAAATATTACATTTTTTATAAAAAAAACAACAATTATGTTTTATATATTAATAAACAAAATACTAACAATTTAATTTTTTATTTAAATAAAAAACGTTTTTTAAAAAAAATAGTTATTCTGTTTTAGATATTAACTAAATAAATGCATGTCATATAGTTAATGTACTTTTTAATTGTTAATTAAACAAAATACTTAAAACAATTAAAATTTTCATTTAAATAAAAAAAACGTAATTTAAAATAAATAAATAATTAGATTTTATAAATTAATGAAATAAATACATATCATATAGTTAATGTACTTTTTAATTGATAATTAAACAAAATGCTTAAAATAATTAAATTTTTCATTTAAATAAAATAATAATTATGTTTTATATATTAACTAAATAAATGCATGTCATATAGTTAATGTACTTTTTAATTGTTAATTAAACAAAATACTTAAAACAATTAAAATTTTCATTTAAATAAAAAAAACGTAATTTAAAATAAATAAATAATTAGATTTTATAAATTAATGAAATAAATACATATCATATAGTTAATGTACTTTTTAATTGATAATTAAACAAAATACTTAAAATAATTAAATTTTTCATTTAAATAAAATAATAATTATGTTTTATATATTAACTAAATAAATTCATGTCATATAGTTAATGTACTTTTTAATTGTTAATTAAACAAAATACTTAAAACAATTAAATTTTTCATTTAAATAAAAAAATAATTATGTTTTATATATAAATAAATGCATGTCATATAGTTAATGTACTTTTTAATTGAGTTTTTTTAAAGTCATATAATAATTCTGTTTCATTTTTTTTTAATAAATAACTGTTACATGGTTTTTTAAAATAATAAATGATTATGTTTAATAAACAAAATACTTATAAATAACAATTTAATTTTTTATTCCAATAAAAAAAACGTTTATATAAATAAATGATTATACATGCATGGAAGTCGAGATACCCCCTAATTGTAGATCTAATTAATATGAAATAGATCTATAATATAAATAGTCGTGTTGATATTGTATATTTATCCAGACATGGATCGTAGATGGATGTATGATCGTTATGAAGATGGGAAGTTGTTTATTGATGCAGTAAAACAAAAGCCCGTTGTTATTAGGGAAGGGGGAATTAGGTGTCCTTGTGTGGTCTGTCAATGTAGACGTATTCGCAGCGTAGATGAAATTAAGTATCATTTACATACTAAAGGATTTCAGCCGAATTATTGGGTTTGGACAAGTCATGGTGAATCCTTTACATCGGATCAAGGTGCTTCATCTAGCAATACTGTTTTACCTTCACAAAATGATCAACATAATTACCCGGCGGAATTACCTTCACAAGATTATCAGCATTACCCGTTCAACATGATGAACAATATGATAAGTGATGGTCTTGGGTACAATGTGGTGAACGAGTTTGAAGATGAATATGAAGGAGATGAGGAGCCGAATGCCGAAGCTCAGAGATTTTTTGATCTTTTAAAAGAGACCAACGTACCGTTGTTTGAAGGTTCTACAGACTCGAAGTTAACAGTTTGTGTTAGACTTTTGGGTCCGAAGTCTCAATATCTAGTTCCAGAATTAGCTATGGACTTGATCGCGAAACTGGTGCTGGATACGACACCCATCTTCGCTCGCGGTGATTTGCCGCGAAGTTATTATGAGGCAAAACAGCTAGTGTCAAAGCTAGGACTAGGAGTGAAGAGAATTGACTGTTGTGTTAACGGTTGTATGATATTTTATACCAATGAATTTGGTGTTAGTGACGGTGATTTACTTGAATGTAAATTTTGTGAAGAACCAAGATATCGTCAAACAAAAAATTCGAGGTCAAGTAGTAGAAAACCAGTACCAAGAAAGACAATGTTCTATTTACCCATAGTATCAAGGTTGCAGAGGTTGTATGCATCATTGCAAACTGCCACAAAAATGACATGGCACTCTGAAAATTATGAACAAAGAAAAAGGTCGGGTGAGTTGCGACATCCTTCTGATGGTCTTGCATGGAAGCATTTTGATCAAGTTCATCCTGATTTTGCTTCAGAGCCACGAAATGTACGATTAGGATTATGTTCTGATGGATTTACCCCGTATACTCAAGTATCAGCTACTCCATATTCATGTTGGCCTGTTATTGTCACCCCGTACAACCTTCCACCCGAAATGTGTATGTCAAAACCTTACATGTTTTTAGCTGCTGTAATACCGGGGGAAAGTATAAAGGTCGTATCGTTGGTCAGGGTAGTACGTCTTCGCTCGTTCAGAGGACGACAAGAGGATATATGATGGATAATATGAGCGACTCTTATGACAGTACTGCCACCATGCCTACCGGTCGATCTCAACGTGTGGAAAGTATTGAAGAATTGGAACAACGATTAAGAGCTGAACAACAACAGTCAATTGCTTCTATGAGAGAAGAGATGATGACACAGCTCAGGGCAGAACTCTCTAGCGGGATACCAGGACAATCAAACCAGCAACAGTTTCAGCAACAACCATTTCAGCAGCAACCATTTCAGCATCAACCATTTCAGCAGCAGCAATTTCAGCAACAACCATTTCAGCAGCAGCAGCAGCAACAACTTCAGCAGCAGTATCAGCGTCCTAATCAATCACAACGTCTGCAAAATTCCAACAATTTCAATTATATGACAGGTGTGAACTATGCAGTTCAACAGATTCAGAGCGTTGGAAGGAACTCACAGTCGTCCTACCAACCAGCAAGTCTTCATGAGGACCCGGCGGAAGATGAGGGGTATCGACCCGGTGAAGTTGATTTGAACGTATCCTCTGACCCGGATGAGAATTTCTTTACAGGTCTCCAAAATGACCCTTTATTGCAAGGGATGCTTGGGCAGCAGGGGCTGGCAATTCTTGGAGAATTGGAAATTCCCGGTTTCACAGTTCATGATTCCACTTCTATGAATCAAGGTGGCATAATAAGTCCACTTGTCCATAGTGGTGGAAATAGTCAAGGCAGAGGGGTAGGTTCTTCATCTGAAATGTCTATGGGCGGCGGTAGGCCAAGCGCCGGAAGGGCAAGTGTGGGAAGGACAAGCGCCGGAAGGGCAATCGTGGGAAGAGGAAGCGGTGGAAGAACAAGTGCCGGAAGAAGAGGAAGGGGAAACGGTCAAAATGCATAACCTCCATTTGTGTTGTCGTATTAATCATTTTAGTAGTTTTATTTGTGGAAGTAATTTAAGACAATTATCGTATTTGGTTTGTAACCTATGACATTTATCGGGTACTTTGTTTGTGTTGTATGACAATTATCGTATTTCGTCGTTTATTATCGAATTTTTAATTTATGTTTAATTATTAATATTTTAAATAATTCTGTCTTATTTTTATATTAAATAAAAAAAAAATTTAAAATAAATATAAATAAAATTATTAAAAATATTAAATTTAATATTTAAATAAATTAAAATGTTTTTTAAAGCAATTAATATTTAAAAAAAATGTTTTTTTAAAACAAAATAATTAATTATTAAATTTTATAAATTAAAAAGTTTTTTTTAAAATAAATATAAATAAAATTATTAAAAATATTAAATTTAATATTTAAATAAATTAAAATGTTTTTTTTAAAGCAATTAATATTTAAAAAAAATGTTTTTTTAAAACAAAATAATTAATTATTAAATTTTATAAATTAAAAAGTTTTTTTAAAATAAATATAAATAAAATTATTAAAAATATTAAATTTTATATTTAAATAAATTAAAATGTTTTTTTAAAGCAATTATTATTTAAAAAAACGGTTTTTTTAAAACAAAATAATTAATTAAAAACGCTTTTTTTAAAAAAATTTGAAAAGGCTGTAGTGGCGGTCCTGACCGTCGCTAAATGGTCAAATCTGGAAAATTTAGTGGCGGTCCTAGCCGCCAGTATCTCTGACGCAACCTGCAAAAGAAACTGAGTTTTCTGACACTAAACTTTGCGGCGGTCAAGGCCGCCAGTAACTTCCTTGGTCTTTGAATTGACCGTTGTTACTTAGTGGCGGTCTGGGCCGCCAGTAAGTCTCGTCAGCTATGTTTTCGACGGCTTTGGCCGCCAGTAACGTTACCGTCGAGTTATTTACTGGCGCATCTCGGCCGCCAGTAAACCGCCACTAATTAAGCTGTTTCTGGCGGTTTTTCCTTGTTTCTGGCGGTTTTTGGCCGCCAATAAATGGCGTTTTTCTTGTAGTGACGGCACAGTTGAAAAATACAAGACTCGCCTTGTAGCCAAAGGTTTTAGACAAAGAGAAAATATAGATTTCTTCGACACATTTTCACCTGTCACTAGAATAACGTCCATTCGAGTACTTATTTGAATAGCAGCTCTTTATAACTTAATTGTACACCAAATAGATGTCAAAACTGCTTTTTTAAATGGTGACTTAGAAGAAGAAATCTATATGGAACAACCGGAAGGGTTTGTTATACATGGACAAGAAACTAAGGTCTGCAAGTTAGATAAATCTCTGTATGGTCTTAAACAAGCTCCGAAACAATGGCATGAAAAGTTTGATAACTTAATGATATTGAATGGGTTCAGACTCAATGAGAGTGACAAATGCATTTACTATAAATGTGATGGCAACATTTGCACTATAATATGTCTCTATGTAGATGACATGTTGATATTTGGCTCAAACCTTTCTGCCATAAATAATGTGAAATCAATGTTGAGTAACAACTTTGATATGAAAGACCTCGGAGAAGCAAGTGTGATTCTTGGAATAAAAATCACTAGGTCTGAGAAGGGGATATCCCTAGATCAATCACATTATGTGGAAAAGATCCTAAAGAAATACGGTTACTTTAACTGTAAACCTGCCTGCACACCTTATGATCCCAGTGTAAAACTGTTTAAGAACACTGGTGATAGCGTAAGACAAACAGAATATGCGAGCATCATTGGTAGTCTTAGGTATGCCGCTGATTGTACTAGACCCGACATCGCCTATGTCGTGGGATTCTTGTGTAGGTTTACCAGCAGACCAGTAATGAGCATTGGCATGCTATTGAGAGAGTCATGAGATACCTGAAAAGGACCATGAATCTCGGATTACACTATCAGAGATTTCCAACTGTACTTGAAGGGTACAGTGATGCTGATTGGAACACCTTGTCAGATGATTCCAAAGCTACTAGTGGCCTTATATTTAGTATAGCCGGTGGAGCTGTATCATGGAAATCTAAGAAACAGACCTTTTTGACACAGTCCACTATGGAATCTGAAATGATAGCACTAGCAACTGCTAGTGAAGAAGCAAGCTGGTTGAGATGCTTGTTATCTGAGATTCCCTTATGGGAAAAACCTATGCCTGCTGTCTTGATCCATTGTGATAGTACTGCAGCTATCGCTAAAATTGAGAATCGTTTTTATAATGGTAAAAGACGTCAAATTAGAAGAAAGCACAGCACAGTGAGAGAGCTCATCACTACAGGTGTTGTGAGAGTGGATCATGTACGCACTAATGATAACCTAGCAGATCCTTTGACGAAAGGACTGGCTAGAGAGAAAGTCCACAATACATCTGTCAAGATGGGACTAATGCCTATGAAGTGAATTACTTATGATGGTAACCCAACCTAAAAGACTGGAGATCCCAAGAATTAGGTTCCAATGGGTAAACAGACTTTCTCATATATTTATTTAATATTTTATTAATCAAAATAATTATTTTTTTACTGTAATCAAAATAATTCAAAATAGGGGGATCAAAACTGCATTTAAGCCTTATTAAATTTATGTGGATTTCTATATGTTATTTATTTTATTTTTTTGTAAGGTAAAGAAACGTTTTAAATTGAGTAATTAAAACAAAATTAATACCGCTTATATAGTAGATTGTATAGGATATATCGATGCCCAGTTAATTGATTTTTGTTTAATAAAAAAATTGAATTTATATAAAGTGAGGTAATTTGAATTTGGGTTACATACAAAAAATTAGAGTTTTAGATAAAAAGAAAAAAATCGTGGGAGAAGTAACAAATAAAGTGGTGTTTTGTGGTTACAATTGGACATTTAACTCACATTAGTTCCAAAAATTTACAATTATGAAAAGAAAATACATATAAAATCACCCTTGAAAATGATTATGTCTCAAAAAATGAAAAAGGGGCAAATTGGTGATTTCATATGCATCTTCTTTTCATATATTGTATATAAAGTGAGGTAATTTAATTTGAATTTGGTTTACATACAAAAAATTGGATTTTTAGATAAAAAGAAAAAAATCGTGGGAGAAGAAGTAGCAAATAAAGTGGAGTTTTGTGGTTACAATTGGGCATTTAACTCATATTGGTTCCAAAAATATAACAAATTAATTCATATGGCTTAGTGGTAAATATAATAAGAAATGTAACTAAAAGGTTAAGGGCTTGAATGTTGCTTAGAAATGTTTTAGCATTTTTCTACTAATTTTTTTAATAAAGACACAAAATACCCTTAAAAATGATTATGTGTCAAAAAATGAAATAGGGGCAAATTAGTGATTTCATATGTATCTTCTTTTTATATATTGTAGACTGTACTATTTATAATATTATATATATCTGCAAGTTTTGTGAGAGCAGATTGAAGTTGTAAATATCCTACTGATAAATGGGAATCTAGAACTATAATTGAGAATTATCGGTGTGAGATTTCCAGAGCAACAACATAATTATCAATTAAAGAAACAAGCACCTTTACACATTCACAGACATGTTCCATATGTTGCCAAATAAGAGTAAACTACTTTTCTCCTAATAAAATTGACTGTCAAAGCTACTTTTAATTAAAGACATGTTAGATTGGCCCTTTTTTCTTTTACTCATTGAAACTTATATATTAATCTAGCATGTTAGAACCGATAACATGTATACATGCCCGAATCATATTCATATAAAATCTTATCAAAATCAAACACATGAAAAACTACTCGCCATATGGACATATCATCTGAACCAATAGTTATATGATTAAATGACAAAATACAGGAAAAGAAACATCAACACCTGGGTTGGAAGTGCCTAGCAACAAAATGATCGATGGCGAGGCAACGATGTTGGACGGTAAGTCGTGGCGGCGATAGTTCGTCGAGATGGGAATTCAGATCCATATAAGAAGACATAGGCCAAGTCACCACTCCGCGCGTGGTTGTATTATGATACATTGAACTGCATCTTATGTTCTAGCTTGCTGCTTCTAGAGCCTGACCATATTTGGTTCAGCAACGACTTCGACGTCGTATCAATCAACCGGGGAGGTTGATTTTGTACACTGGAAGCATTTGAAACCTAACTTTTCCCTCTATCATGTATGTTCGTGGATGTAATGCTACTTTCGCCGTTCTGGCCGTAAGAGTGATCTCGGTTGTACTGCAAAGTGCTTGGTGTAAGAATTTCTACAAATTCATAAATGAAATTCAACCTTAAACAGCGGAAACGAAATTGAATTTAAATAGCTGAAATACCTCCCGTCATTGCTATTGCTTAAAGCTTGTTCCGGTTGAGGATTGATCTTGCTTGAAGTTATTGAGGCTCTTTTAGTCTTCCAAGTTCTTACTCTCAACTATATAGATGATGTATATTTTCTGAATAGTAAATTGAGAGAGAGCTTAGGGACCAAAGGCTACTTTATATGTTTGATTCTACCATCAAGAAATCAAGAGCCATTACCACCCAAATAATGACCATTAAAAATTGAGATGCTCTAAAATCATAACTCCTAAAACCTATGGACCATACTTAATGTGGGTTTTTACTAATAATTAAAATAAAAACCGTTATGTTCTTACATTCTCCCACTTGGTCCATAGTATCTAATTATTGGTCTAAATGAGTCATCAAATACCTTCCTTAAGAAACAAACATGTGAATCATAGCGATAGTTTCTCTAATCGCGAGTATTATCATCTATGTATTACGACATGTTTAGTTTCTCAAGTATATACTTAATGTGGCAATAAAACTTAATGAATAAATCATATATTTATTCTTGGTCCAACTGAAATATATTTTCTCAAAACTATAGTGCGCATGAATATGAGAAAATACTGTAATATATAAGAGTTTTATTAATAAACTGTATGTATACAATCATAAAGAGGAACCAAACTCAAATATAGCTTAATGAATAAACTCATAACATTTACGTTTATTCAAGTTCCAAACCTAAACAATATTTCTCAAAATCAAATTTGTACGTACACTTTAGAACTTAAACACATGAGAAAATATCATATACAAAGTTTCATAAAACAAAATCGTTCTTAAAACGAAAACCAAATATAGGAACCAAGTCCCATTTTTCTACACGATCCTTAAATTTTGACGGTGGCATGCCTTTAGTCAAAAGATCGACAATCATCAGTTCAATACTAATATGATCAATAATAATTATTTGATCCTTAATGCGCTTTCTTACGGCTAAATACTTAATGTCGATATACTTAATTCGACTTCCACTTTTGTTATTCTTAGCCATAAAACCGCAACTGAATTGTCAGAATGTATCTTTAGTGGTCTAAATATTGAGTTTACAATTTCAAACCCAAAAGGAAACTCTTCATCCATACACCATGTGATGTAGCCTCAAACAAAATACGAACTTAGCTTCCATTGTGAAAGTGACGGTCAAGGTCTGCTTTGCGCTTTTTCAAGAAACAACTCCACCGGCTAACATGAAAATGTAACCGGATGTTGATTTTCTTAAGTCAACGCAGCCTGTATAATCTCTTAATTAGAGTAATCTTTGACCTCTACAATTTCAGTTCACATATACATAAGCATGTAGTCTTTGGTACCTTAAGGTACCTAGTTACTTTATTTGCAGCTTTCCAGCGTTCCATATCTAGATTCTCTAATATTTGTTTAATATTCCAATTGCAAATGAAATGTCGGGCCGTGTGCGAACCTGAGCATACATTAGGCTTCCACCAGTGGAAGCATATAGAATATTAAGCATTTGTTCCCTTTCAAAATCATTCTTCGAGCATTGATCCAAATAGAACCACGATGGGTGCTATATTTGGTGAACAATCTTTCCTCTGAAACCTCTCTAAGACCTTATTGATGTAAGCCTCTTGTGACAAACCTGAAATTCTACGAATTCAGACTCTTTGAATCTTAATGTCAATGACATAAGAAGCGTCACCCATATCCTACATATCAAAACTCTTAGAGAGAAATTATTTCACCTCATATAGCAAATCCTTATCATCGGTAGCAAGTAAAATATCATCCATGAACAAAATAAGGAAACAAATTCTACTCTCACTGATCTTCTGGTATATACATTAATCCATAATGTTCTCTACAAATCCAAATGAAGAGATGACATCATGAAAAGTTTAAATACCACTAAAGGGAAGCTTGTTTGAGTCCATATACGGATTTCTTAAGCTTGCATACCAAAAGCTTATCACCACTAGAAGAAATTCCTTCGGTTTATTTCATGTAAACCTTTTCTTCTAGATTTCCATTCAGAATGCAGTTTTCACATCGAAGTGAGAACGTTTCAGAATCATTTTCAGCACACATATTATAGTCCGACTCTTGTAAATATACCTCAAGATCACTAGCTATAGTTGGCTCTCTTTTTCTAGTAATCTTTCATAACGTTGGTTCAACGTTTTGTTCAATAATTTCATGAAATTCTTGAACATCTTCATTTACTAGATTATTATCCGCCGCTTGTGGAACTTCAATAATTGATTGTCTAATACTCGTTTGAACTTGAAGGGTACTACGAATGCCACACTAGGGGCATAGGTATTAGGAGCATGCCTGATTGGCTCTAGTGCTAGTGGGAGATTGTTGGTGTAAGCCCTAGAGGCCAATTATTTATAATTGCATGATACTTGTATTGGATAATTTACTTATTAAATAAAGGCTTTTCTTTATTATGTTTATGTGTTAAATAATAATAGAGTCCCTAGAATAGTAAGTTCATTGAATGGAACGTTAAGTGTGACTTAATCGCGAGAATCCATTACACATGAGAACACTATTCTTAAAACATCCGTAGTCGAGCTTTAATGTGAATTGGGATAACATCAAAACATAGAGACTATTATGTTGGTAGACTGATGATCACATCTCACGGATCATAGATAAAGAGTTATCAAGTCTTCACATAGATATAAATATTAAGAGTAATATTTATATCGGATTGACCCACCATGAGAATACTACATAGTATGTTATGAAATGTCATAAGATATTCTCATAGTGATAAGTGGTGTATTCCACCCTTCGACCTGAAACCACTATGTTCCCTAGATGTAGGAGTGTAGTACTTTGTCGCCATTCAAAGTTATCCGTAACAGGATGACTATAAAGTTGGTTGATGGGTATTCCACGAATCATGCTGAGGGACATGAGTGACCTAGATGGAATTTACCCCTCCTTCATAACAGGAGATATGTCTATGGGCCCAATATTGAACTTAACAAGGGTGACGTACTATGCCTTGTGTTCAATATAGACATAAGGGTAAAAGGGCAATTATACACATAAGTTTTATCACGGAAAGGTTTGTCAGATCACGGGACATTCTTGTGACTTGGGTAGCAGTGATGTGTTGCTAGATACCGCTCACTGTTTATAATATTAAGAATAATATTATTGCCAACATCATAAGATCCTACAGGGTCACACACATAAGGACAGTCGATATGGAAGAAATAAGTAAGACTTATTTTGAGGGTGCGATTAGTGAAAAAAACAGTTTTGGGCTTAAGAAGACCAAACACTGTTTGGCCCAACTGACCACACAAGAAACTCTATAAATAAGAAGCTTGTGTAGTTCAGTTAGTGCTTGCTTTTTCACAATTCGTTTTTCAGAGAAACCCTAAAGCTCTGAAACCCTAACCGCACTTCCTAAGCCTTCATCTTGTAGCAGCTAGCACTGAAAGTTGAAGACCTGTTCGTGTGGACTAGCTAGAGGTGCTGCCGTCGTGTGGTGCTTGTGATCAACGAAGAGAAGCAAAGAGTTTGCTGTTTCAGTTCATCAAAAGGTATAACACTTAACCCTGATCATGCCCATTCGCAAGGATCCATCGAAGGAAAAATTTAAAATTCCGCTGCGTTTTACACTCTGTTTTAAACACGATTTTCCTTCAGTGGTATCAGAGCCACTTGTGAAACCATGAATCGGTTTGTTGTTTATTACTGTTTTATTAATATGGTTTTGAATCGGTATTAATAATAATAATAACAAGGATTAATAAAATTTGATTGATCGGTTTTAAAATATATATGTGATATATAATTCTGATACAACACGTCGGTGTATGTGATACACTGATCGTGTCATTCATTCGAATGTTTAAGTGATTGGCATTTAATTTGGATGATTGTGAGCGTGAGCTTCGGAACCGTTTATGGTGAAGCATCATATATCTGATCGTTCATCTAGAACTAGCAGACCTGAAACGTTTTGATGAATGGTGGTTGTATTAAGGTTTATAACCATACAAGTGTTGTATTGTTATATAAACAGAACATATTGTTCATTGAAAGTTTTAAGTGATTGTCGTGAGCATGGATGATTGTGAGCGTGAGCTTCGGAACCGATAACTGGTGAAGCATCATATATCCAATCGTCTATGATGAACAAAATCCTGAAACGTTTTGATGAATGATTACCGTAACAATACAAGGGTTGTGTT
Source organism: Trifolium pratense (assembly GCF_020283565.1). NCBI lineage: Eukaryota > Viridiplantae > Streptophyta > Magnoliopsida > Fabales > Fabaceae > Trifolium > Trifolium pratense. Next base: position 19,199,578 of record NC_060063.1, on the reverse strand, counting down.
GTTATACAAACAGAGTACGGCTAGGGTTTATATCTGAAGCATCAAGTGTTGGTGCGATAAGGATTCAATGATGAAGTGTTCATCGCAAGGGGCGCTGCCCCTTTGAACCCCGTCCGCTGACCGGGCAGCGGAACCCCTGGCTAACTCTGCGTAAGGTGATCAATCATGGTATTTTATTAATTGGAGTAATTTAATAATAATAATTTATGTGTTTATTGTTATTAAAGTTGCATGATGAATGGTTATGACCTTAGTTCTTCTTTTTGTTTTATTTGGGATTTTAAATACGGCCTGCGTGTCGTGCCTCTCTTATATTCTCTTGATGTAATTTCTTTTCTCATCTCACTCCCTCGTATGAACACGAGTTTCTTGTAGTGATGTAATATAAGATTAGCAAATAGGACAGGAAGGACAGCAATGAAGATCTATCTTGGAGAAGTATAGGTCGTTCTTAGATATAGCATAGGTTCTCTCATTGGCTTGAGGGAACAATCACGCTAGGGGCCATAACCATGTCACCTTATTGTATTATGTATGTTGATGCATGTTATGTATAGAGTGACGTCATTGTATGTAAGCCGTGGTAAGGTGAGATCAAATTAATTATAAAAGCCCTCGAAGGAATTAATATTAAGTTTTATAGCTTTCCAACGAATAGCGCCCTTCAAGATCAATATCGATCAATGTAGGTTTTGCCAACGCGAAGTGCATTGTCAATATTGATAAGTTGCGGTGAGGTAATTTATTTATCCGATCGCTATTTAATGGGTCTAACTTAACTAAAGAAAATATAATAAGATTATATGACTTTAGAAGCAAGTATTGGGTTATTCCATGTGATGGATTAGAATAAGCGTTATTCACCCAATAGAAAGGATATGAGAGTTGTATGAGATACAATTGGAAAGGAGTTTCCTACCTAAATAACTAAATTTTGTGTAATCAGCCCAACGCTGACTTAAAATGAAGTGAAATATGGATCTCATTCTCACTAGAAAATCTTCCAACGGGATTTTCCGAATCAAATGTCGAGGGTCATTTGTTTTGAATAAAATAGTGGGAGCACATGTTTAATTAAAGGCCTAATTAAATGTGAATTAAAATTGTTCAATACTTATATTTTCACTTTTACAATTGTAGATCACCATGTCAAACACCAATACTTCGAACAACATTTTGCGAAGCATTCTTGACAAAGAGAAATTGTCTGGGACAAATTTTCTTGATTGGCATCGTAACTTGAGGATAGTCCTCATGCACGAGAAAAAGTTGTATGCTATTGAGGAACCCCAACCTAACCCTGAGGATGAACCTGCGGCCAATGCTCCTAAGGCTCAAAGGGATGCTTATCAGAAGCGTCTTGATGATGCCATGGATGCAAAGTGCCTCATGCTGGCTACCATGACCTCTGAGCTTCAGAAGCAACATGAGGACATGAATGCGTTCGATATGATCGAACACTTGAAGACGCTCTACCAAGAGCAAGCCAGGATTGAGAGGTTTGAGGTTTCCAAAGCCCTGTTTTCAGCCAAGCTATCTGAGGGATCTCTAGTAAGTCCACATGTGCTCAAGATGATTGGGTACGTGGGGAACTTAGAAAAATTGGGATTTCCACTTGGAAATGAGCTTGTAACTGATCTGATCCTGCAATCGTTGCCGGAGAGTTTTAATCAGTTTGTTCTGAACTTCACCATGTCGGACATGGAGAAGACTCTGCCACAACTGCTAGGCATGTTGAGGCAAGCTGAGCAGAACATGAAAACAAAAGGGAAGTCCAACCATGTTCTTATGATTGGCAATTGAAACAAAGGGAAGGGCAACAAAGGGAAGGGAGACAAAGGGAAGGGCAAGGAAGTTGCCAAACCCAAACCTACCCCTAAAGCTTTGAAGCCCACTAGGGAGTTGCAAAGGAGGGTAGGTGCTTCCACTGTAACAAGACTGGACATTGGAAGAGGAACTGCCCAAAATACCTGGAAGATAAAAAGAATGGAGTAGAGAGCTCCAATTCAGCAGGTATCTTTGTTATTGAAATTAATTTATCTACTTCTTCTACATGGGTATTAGATACCGGATGTGGTTCTCACATTTGTACTAATGTGCAGGGGCTGCAAAGGAGTAGAGGATTGGCTAAAGGTGAAGTCGACCTACGAGTGGGAAATGGAGCAAGAGTTGCCGCATTAGCTGTAGGAGTTTATGCTTTAACTTTACCTAGTGGACTAATAATACTGTTAGAGAACTGTTTTTATGTACCTGCCATTAGCAGGAATATTATTTATGTTTCTTGTTTGGATAGACTTGGCTTTTCATTTATAATAAAGAACAATTGTTGCTCCATTTATTTAAATGATATTTTTATGCCACAGCTCAAATGAGTAATGGATTATATATTCTTGATCTTGAAATGCCAATTTATAACATTGATACAAAAAGGATTAAACCAAATGAGTTAAATCCTACATACCTTTGGCACTGTCGTTTAGGCCATATAAATGAGAAACGCATTTCCAAGCTCCATAAAGATGGGCTCTTGGATTCATTTGATTATGAATCTTTTGAAACATGCAGATCTTGCTTATTGGGAAAAATGACAAAGACCCCATTCACTGGTAAAGGTGAAAGGGCAAGTGATCTCTTGGCTCTCATACATACTGATGTATGTGGACCATTGAACACACATGGTAGAGGAGGTTTTCAGTACTTCATCACATTCACTGATGACTACAGTAGATATGGGTATGTATACCTAATGAAGCATAAGTCGGAATCCTTTGAAAAGTTCAAAGAATTTAAAAATGAAGTACAAAACCAACTAGGAAAGAAAATCAAAACCCTTCGATCAGATCGAGGAGGTGAGTATTTAAGCCTAGAGTTTGATGACCATCTAAAAGAGTGTGGGATCTTATCCCAACTCACTCCTCCTGGAACACCGCAATGGAATGGTGTGTCTGAGAGAAGAAACCGAACCTTGTTGGACATGGTGCGGTCTATGATGAGTCACGCTGATCTTCCAAACTCTTTTTGGGGACATGCTCTATTAACAGCAGCTTATACACTTAACCGTGTTCCTTCTAAAATGGTTGAAAAGACACCATATGAGATATGGAGTGGCAAGAAACCACATATGTCTTACTTAAAGATTTGGGGTTGCGAAGTTTATGTAAAACGTCAAATTTCTACTAAACTTGAACCTAAATCTGACAAGTGCTTCTTTGTGGGATATCCAAAAGAGACAAAAGGATATCACTTCTACAATCCTTCTGAGGGCAAAGTGTTTGTCGCTCGAACAGGAGTATTCCTAGAAAAGGACTTTGTTTCAAAAGGAATCAGTGGGAGGAAAGTAGATCTTGAAGAAATTCACGATCCACAAAGTAGTGACACACCAATGGAGGAACAAGAGCAGGATGCACAAGATGTTGTGACAGAGAATCCTGCTCATGTAACACAAGAACCACGTAGGTCCAACAGGATACGTCAAGAACCTGAAAGATATGGATATCTCATATCGGAACAAGGTGATGTATTACTCATGGATCAAGATGAGCCTGTGACTTACCAAGAGGCCATTACTGGCCCTGAATCTGAGAAGTGGCTTGAAGCCATGAAATCTGAAATGGATTCCATGTACACAAATCAAGTTTGGAACTTAGTGGAAGCTCCTGATGGGATCAAACCCATAGGATGCAAGTGGGTCTTCAAGAAGAAGACTGACATGGATGGAAAGGTACAGACCTACAAAGCGCGATTGGTTGCTAAAGGTTTCAAACAAATTCATGGGGTAGACTATGATGAAACATTTTCACCAGTTGCGATGATCAAATCCATTCGGATCTTACTTGCCATCGCTGCATACTATGATTATGAAATCTGGCAGATGGATGTAAAAACTGCCTTCCTTAATGGGAGTCTCCTTGAGGATGTGTACATGACACAACTTGAAGGCTTTTGCATTCCAGGAGAAGCCAAAAAGATATGCAAATTACAGCGATCAATCTACGGATTGAAGCAAGCTTCCAGAAGTTGGAATCTTCGTTTTGATGAAACTGTAAAGCAGTACGGATTCATTCAAAATGAAGATGAGCCTTGTGTTTACAAGAAGGTTAGTGGGAGCATAGTCGCATTCCTAGTATTATATGTAGATGACATATTACTAATAGGAAACGACATCCCTACCTTGCAACAAGTTAAAACTTGGTTAGGGAATTGCTTTTCTATGAAAGATCTGGGTGAAGTAGCCTATATATTAGGAATAAGAATCTATAGAGATAGATCACAGAAACTGCTTGGCCTAAGCCAGAGTACATACATAGATAAAGTGTTAAGACGCTTTAATATGCATGATTCCAAGAAAGGATTCATTCCTATGCAACATGGCCTATGTCTTTCAAAGACACAGTCTCCTTCATCTAAGGAAGAAAGGGACCGCATGAGTAAGATCCCTTATGCATCGGCTATAGGATCTATCATGTATGCCATGATATGTACTCGACCAGATGTTTCATATGCCTTAAGCGCAACAAGCCGTTATCAGTCTGATCCTGGTGAGGCTCATTGGGTGGCTATCAAGAACATCCTTAAATACTTAAGGAGGACTAAAGACTCATTCCTAATATATGGAGGCCAAGAAGAGCTAAATGTAATTGGTCACACTGATGCTAGCTTCCAAACAGATAGGGATGACTTTAGGTCGCAATCAGGCTATGTGTTTTGCATAAATGGTGGCGCTGTGAGCTGGAAGAGTTCAAAGCAAGATACAGTTGCTGATTCTACAACCGAAGCTGAGTACATCGCTGCATCAAATGCAGCAAAGGAAGCTGTTTGGATAAAGAAGTTCATTACTGAACTTGGCATATTTCCTAGCATTGTGGATCCCATTGAATTATTTTGTGACAACAATGGTGCAATCACACAAGCTAAGGAACCTAGATCTCACCAAAAGTCCAAACATATACTCAGGAGCTATCATCTTATTCGAGAAATAATTGATAGAGGAGATGTGAAGATATGCAGAGTACCAACACTTGACAATGCTGTTGATCCACTTACAAAGCCTCTTGCTCAGCCGAAGCATGAGGGCCACACTAGGGGCATAGGTATTAGGAGCATGCCTGATTGGCTCTAGTGCTAGTGGGAGATTGTTGGTGTAAGCCCTAGAGGCCAATTATTTATAATTGCATGATACTTGTATTGGATAATTTACTTATTAAATAAAGGCTTTTCTTTATTATGTTTATGTGTTAAATAATAATAGAGTCCCTAGAATAGTAAGTTCATTGAATGGAACGTTAAGTGTGACTTAATCGCGAGAATCCATTACACATGAGAACACTATTCTTAAAACATCCGTAGTCGAGCTTTAATGTGAATTGGGATAACATCAAAACATAGAGACTATTATGTTGGTAGACTGATGATCACATCTCACGGATCATAGATAAAGAGTTATCAAGTCTTCACATAGATATAAATATTAAGAGTAATATTTATATCGGATTGACCCACCATGAGAATACTACATAGTATGTTATGAAATGTCATAAGATATTCTCATAGTGATAAGTGGTGTATTCCACCCTTCGACCTGAAACCACTATGTTCCCTAGATGTAGGAGTGTAGTACTTTGTCGCCATTCAAAGTTATCCGTAACAGGATGACTATAAAGTTGGTTGATGGGTATTCCACGAATCATGCTGAGGGACATGAGTGACCTAGATGGAATTTACCCCTCCTTCATAACAGGAGATATGTCTATGGGCCCAATATTGAACTTAACAAGGGTGACGTACTATGCCTTGTGTTCAATATAGACATAAGGGTAAAAGGGCAATTATACACATAAGTTTTATCACGGAAAGGTTTGTCAGATCACGGGACATTCTTGTGAATTGGGTAGCAGTGATGTGTTGCTAGATACCGCTCACTGTTTATAATATTAAGAATAATATTATTGCCAACGTCATAAGATCCTACAGGGTCACACACATAAGGACAGTCGATATGGAAGAAACAAGTAAGACTTATTTTGAGGGTGCGATTAGTGAAAAAAACAGTTTTGGGCTTAAGAAGACCAAACACTGTTTGGCCCAACTGACCACACAAGAAACTCCATAAATAAGAAGCTTGTGTAGTTCAGTTAGTGCTTGCATTTTCACAATTCGTTTTTCAGAGAAACCCTAAAGCTCTGAAACCCTAACCGCACTTCCTAAGCCTTCATCTTGTAGCAGCTAGCACTGAAAGTTGAAGACCTGTTCGTGTGGACTAGCTAGAGGTGCTGCCGTCGTGTGGTGCTTGTGATCAACGAAGAGAAGCAAAGAGTTTGCTGTTTCAGTTGATCAAAAGGTATAACACTTAACCCTGATCATGCCCATTCGCAAGGATCCATCGAAGGAAAAATTTAAAATTCCGCTGTGTTTTACACTCTGTTTTAAACATGATTTTCCTTCAATTTCTCCCACTAATCAAGTCATTTTCAAGAAACTTTGCATTTCTCGATTTCACAATTCTAGTGCTATGAGATGGACAATATAACTTAATACCCTTTAGATTTTTTCGGCATATCCAATGAAATACCCACTTATAATCATAAGGTCTAGTTTCTTTTCTTGTGAGTTGTAAACTCTTACTTCAGATGGGCATCCCCAAATGCGTATATGACACAAACTCGGTTTCCAACCTTTAAATAACTCAAAAGGTGTCTTTGGGACAACCTTAGTTGGAACACGGTTCAATATATACACTACCGTTTTAAGAGTTTCGCTCCACAATGACTTTGAAAGTCCGAAGTTGCTACGCATACTCCTAACTATGTCCATTCTCAGTATATATATAATAATATTTTTCACCTCTATAATTTCTCACGATCTTAATTTGCTTTTCGCATTATTTTCTACTTCAGCCTTAAAACTTTATAGGCTTCCAAAGCTTCGTAATTATTATGAAGCAAGTAGACATACATATATCGTGATTAATCATCAATGAAGGAGATGAAGTATTTCGGACCTTATATGTCCATGTCTGAACGTATAACATATATCTGAATGTATGAATTCTAATATTTCAGATTTCCTCTTAGCACCCTTCTTATGTGTGTTAGTTTGCTTTTCCTGAATGCAATTTACACAAGTCTCAAAATTAGTGAAATCCAAAGTGTCAAGTACTTCATCATTCGCTAGTCTTTTGATTTTCTGAATGGAGAAATGTCTTAATCTCCGGTGCCACAGAATAGAGGATTCCTTATTTATAACACATCAATCAGTTTTAGCTTGAACATGCATAACATTATTAGTGGCATCAATTTGAAAAATTAATTGAGAAAAGAAACCATCGGATAATACATCATTTCCAACAAATTTAGATTTATAAAACAAACTGAAAGATGCTTTAATTTTCTAGAAAAAATTTGAAACATAAAAAGTCTTTTCCAAATTTAAAAAAAAAAAAAACAAAGCCACTACTGAAAAATTAAATTGCATGTTCCAACAACATCTATATGTGAACGCACCTTACTTCCTGAATAGATGTCTTGCTCACTTGGAAGTGGTTTCCTTAAGTTGGTTATACACTATAAGGTATTCAATAACATGGATTGTAGAACCAAAATCAATCCACTATTTGTTATAAATAACATCAACCATATTAGAATCATAACAGACAAATGAGATTGGTTTACCTTTCAAGATTGAAATTTTGGTATCACTAGAATGATGTTGCCTAAGATGTCCCAACAACTACTTTGTGAACAGTGTTGTTTTCTATTGTTGGCACATCTTATATAACATATAAAAACTGACAGAAAATAAATAAATGACACAAGTAATTGTTAACCCAGTTCAGCCAACTGCCTACTCTGGGGGATACCAATCCAGGAAGGAAATCCACTAATAGCTCTAGTTACTAAGACCTCCAGTAAACCCTAGGATTTACGCCTTAAACTAAGACCTCCAGCAAACCCTTGGTTTACGCCTTATAACCTCGACACTACTCATGCAACTTCTGCCTAGGAACTCCTAGACATGAGATCCCATCTCACTTCCACTCACACAACACAACCTGTGTTGATTATACAATGTTGGGAAAGATGTGGCGACAACTTTCCAAGACAACACTTCACTTTTGCTTAAAAGCTTCAAGTGAATCACACACGGTAAACTCCGTACTTCAAAGCTTAGGAGTAACCTTAAACTAATAAACTTACTTCTTAGCTCGTGTTATAGAATCCACAAGCAAGAATTACAATCAAATAATAAAAGACTCAACAAAGACTCAACAAAGACTCAATATGTGTAACTGATATTTTTCAATGAGATACTTAGTCTTGAACTTGGTCTTCGTATATATAATGATCTAGCACGCTCCTCTTTCTTTATTACTCATAGGACGCTCCTTGTAGCTCATAAAAGGTGATCTGATTCTCTTTTGATCTTCATCAAGAATGTATATAAACTTTCCAAAAGTGTTTAAGGACTTTATAGGATAATTGTGATCATACCGTTGTACCATTAAGTCTGTCTTATCCTTATAACTCCTGATCAGATCAGATCTCCATTACGCGTGCTTTTAAAGTGGATTTCCATATATAGAAGATGCTCTCATAAATGCGCGAGATTTCCTTCAGCAAAGAGGATGTTGTAACATGTTTTCCAACATCTGGTTAGCATATTTGTTTTAGCAAAATTAGGCCAATTTCAAATATCCAACAATCTCCCCCTTTGGCAATTTTTGGCTAAAACAATTTCAGACCATTTTAATCACCTTTGAGAGATATAAAAACACAATCCTTCACCATGATCACACAAAAGAGGGATGTTAGAGCATCTTAACAAAAATATTTGCATCAGAGGCGTCAGCAGCGGATTATCATCAAATAGCCTCAAGCAAAATAATTAGCGTGGTATTAGAGCAAATGATTAATCATATCATAAGTCATATGTCATCACAGTTGTTGTGACATATGGGAGCACATCCTCTAGCGCATGTTCGTCCAATCAGGGCAGCATCCATTTAGCAGCTAACTCCCCCTGACTTCTTCAGCTTGTGCATCATCATCTCAGGATTAAAGATTTTACTCCCCCTGAATACTTGCTTACTGCTACTTAACATGTCATAACAAAAGACACAACAACATGTAGCAGAAACAAACAAATCAAAGTACTACTCCCCCTTTTTAGCCACAAAATGTGCCAAAACAGGAAAGTATAGTATCCAAAGTGCAGAATAAAAAAATACAGACCATTCACTCAGAAGGTGCTAAAATCCAGGGCACAAAACACCCACAAACCAAACAAAACAAAGTACAGTAAAATATTAAAAAGGATTACAAAATCATTCATCATCACTGCTATCAGAGGCTTCATCCTCATCTGTAGCAGTAGCATAACCTTCATCCTCATCTGCATTGTTTTGATCACCTGTAGCAGCCATATTTGCACTTGCTTTGACAGGCACCTCATCAGCCTCCAGTCCTTCAATCATCTTCAAGAACACTTTCTTCCTCTCCTCAAGCTCAGCCTGCTGTTTATCAATATCCTGACATTGAATTTTCAAACCAGCAATAATCTCCCTTTTTGTCATAACACCAGCTCCAGCAGCAGATGTCCCAACATGATCAGCAACATTATGATTACCAAAAAGCTTATGATGAAAGGTAAAGCCAGATTCCCTCTTCTTAGGTGTATCAGTCACAACCTTGATTTCTGGATACTGGGCCAAAATGATTCCACATAATAGTGATGGAAATGCTATTGGCATCTTCACAGCAGTTGATCTAATATGCTTAATGGTTTGATCAAAAATAAAGGTCCCATAGTCATAGTCAACTTTGGTTCCTACAGCATATATAAATCTACCCAGGTTGGTTGCAACATTGGTTGCATGCTTGGTTGGTACCCAATTGGTTGACCCTATCCTATTGAGGATGGCATATTTGACATTCAATTTACTCGTGGGTATCAGCTTCTTTGTAGGCCAGACCTTAACCTTACCACCAGTTATCTCAGCACTCACAACATCATTAGCAACCTCTAATTCAGCCTTAGGTTCTATAGATCTTCCTAAGTAATTATTAATCACAACAGGGGAAAAATTGATACATTTACCTCTAACAAAAACTTTGTGGTAGTCCTTGCTCAGTGGATTATCACATTCTTCAGGGATGTTTACAAGAAATTCTTTCACCAGCAGCTCATAGCAGGGACTGAAGTCACAGACTGTCTTCATCAGACCAGCTTCTTTGATGTAGTCAAAGATGTCTTGACATTTGAGAGCATCTTTGTTCAGTTCCCTTTCAACAGCTAATCTCCTTTGGTAAATATAGTCCCATCTCAGTGCAAAGGCAGCACGATGGAAGGAGATGTTATCACAGGGGGCTTCTTCAACACCTTGAGGAGCCTTCTTCACAGTAGCCTTCTTAGGGTTGGCAGATGAGATGTTAGCAACATCTTCAGCAACATCATAGTCTGAGTCACTAGATGACTCCTTCTTCCTCTTCAAGGTCTCCTTCTTCTTGCTGGGAGGAGAGAGAACCTTGCTCCAACCTTTGACTGGTCCAACACCTTTTGTTTTGATTCTTGGTGTAGGAGTCTTGGTTGCAGTGGGCACAGCCTTCCCTGTACAGCTTCTCAGTCTCTTTGTTATACCACCAGTTGATTTTTCAGCAGTCTTGGTGGGAACATAATCATCAGCATCTACAACATCCTTTTCTTTTTCTTTCTCAGCCTCTACAGATTTGTCAGCTTCAATCTCTGGTTCTTCTGTGGGGATGGACTGGTTGCTCTCTTCAGATTGAGTTTCCCCTTCATCAGCAGAAGTTCCTTCATCAGCAATTTTAGTCTCTTCATCTGAGGTTTCAGATGTTGTGACAGTTGTCTCAACATCTTTAGCAGCATCAGCTCCCTTCACAGGTTCTTCCTCAGCAGTTTCAATTTCTTCATCTTCATTCAAGGATGTCTCAACATCTTTCATGACAACGTCTTCAGCAACAACAGGAGTTGCTTTTTCAGCCACCATCTCAGCAATTGTTGGTGATTTAGCAGGTTCTGTTTCAACCTCTGTTGGAGCGTCTTCAGTCTCAGTTTCAACAGGCATGGAATTAAGATCTCTCTTTTCAGTGTCTGATCCCAATTTTTCTTGGCTAGGGTTACCAACAGTTGAGATAATTGTTTCAACAACTTCAGACACAGATTTAGGGTTCTGTGGTTCTACTTCAGTTGCTTTCTCAGATGTGTAAACACTTGATTCAAAAACCAAATCGGACATACTCAGAGGAATCCTAGACTTGTAATCCCTTTTCTTCTTTTTGGAAGTTCCTTTACTAGATTTAACAGTCGAAGGAGACATCTCATCACTTACTTTTGGAATTTCTTTCTTTTCAGCAGTTTTTCCTTTCCCTTTCTTCTCAGCGACATCTGTTTGAGCTTTGGATTTGGAAGCACGAACAGTTGTAACAGGTACAACATCCTTGATGATTAGTGCCTTTGATCGAGTAGAACGGGTAGACTTTGTAGTTTGTGATGATTCAGACATGTTTTGATAATTTTTGAAGGTTGAGAAGATGGATAGATGGAGTTTGATGAGCAAAGTGTGAAAATAGGGTTTGCAAACAAAGGTTAGAATTTGGAAGAAAAGTAATTGAATGCGTGTGATGATATATTTAAGGGAAGTTTGTAATGATTTCCCTAAATTAGCGTGCATTGATTGATGGGAGAGAAAACGGTTTCCTTTTGCACGCCACAACTGCAGTAACTGCTATGCTTCTTCATGCAGGCAAATTCCCAATTTGCCCCTTAAAAATTCAAACTGATTAGCATCAAGTGCCTTTGTAAAAATGTCAGCTAGCTGTTCACTTGTACCAATGTGCTTAAGTTCCACACAATTTTCTTCAACAAGGTCTCTGATGAAATGATGTCTGATGTCTATGTGTTTGGTTCTTGAGTGTTGGACTAGATTCTTTGATATATTGATTGCACTCAAGTTGTCACAATATAATGTCATGACATCTTGGTCAACATTATATTCTTTCAGCATCTGTTTCATCCACATCAACTGTGAACAACTGCTACCTGCAGCTATGTATTCAGCCTCTGCAGTGGATAGAGACACACAATTCTGCTTCTTGCTGAACCATGAGATCAAGTTGTCACCCAAGAAGAAGCATCCTCCTGAGGTACTTTTTCTATCATCAGCACTTCCAGCCCAATCTGCATCACAATATCCTACCAAGGTAGAGTTCTTTGTCTGGGAGAACAGAATTCCATAATCACTGGTGCCCTTAACATACTTCAAGATTCTTTTGACTTGTACAAGATGGCTCATCTTAGGTTTGGCCTGATATCTTGCACATACACCAACAGCAAAAGTGATGTCAGGTCTACTTGCTGTAAGGTATAAGAGACTACCAATCATGCTCCTGTATAGGCTTTGATCAACATCAATGTCATTCTCATCTTTGGTTAGCTTCAAATGAGTGGCAGCTGGAGTTCTTTTGTGTGCTGCAGTGTCCATTCCAAATTTCTTGATCATATTCTTTGCATACTTGCTTTGAGACACAAATATGGTATCTTCCATCTGTTTGACTTGCAGACCAAGAAAGTATGTTAGCTCACCTACCAAACTCATTTCAAACTCTGACTGCATTTGTTGGACAAATTGTTGCACCATCTTTTCAGACATTCCTCCAAATACTATGTCATCAACATAAATTTGAGCAATCATCAGCTTCTTTTCCTGTTCTTTGACAAACAAGGTTTTGTCATGGCCTCCTTTTCTGTATCCTTGACTAACAAGGAAATTTGTCAGCCTCTCGTACCAAGCCCTTGGAGCCTGTTTCAGTCCATAAAGAGCCTTCTTTAGCTTGTATACATGGTCAGGATTTGCAGGGTCTACAAAACCTTTTGGCTGCTCCACATAGACTTCTTCATGTAAGTACCCATTAAGAAAGGCACTCTTGACATCCATTTGGTACAGCTTAAATTTAAAGATGCAGGCTATACCAAGAAGAAGTCTGATAGATTCCAATCTTGCTACTGGCGCAAATGTCTCATCAAAGTCAAGTCCTTCAACCTGAGTGTACCCTTGAGCCACTAACCTTGCCTTGTTTCTTGTTACAACACCATTTTCATCTGACTTGTTCTTGAACACCCATTTTGTGCCTATGACATTAACACCATTGGGTCTAGGGACAAGATCCCACACATCACTCCTTCTAAACTGAGTTAATTCATCTTGCATGGCTTCTATCCAAAACTCATCAGTGAGAGCCTCTTTTACATTTTTAGGCTCAACTTTTGAAACAAAACATGAATTAGTAACCACTTCATTTGTCCTTCTTGTAGCAATTCCCTGGTTAGGATTTCCTATGATGAGATCCTTGGGATGGTTCTTCTGTATTCTTATTGAAGGAACTTTACTCACAGGACGAGGTGAAGGAATGGTTGATTCATCATCTGAGTCTGATTCCTTTTCTGCTACAGCTTCTTCAGATGTTGGCAAAGTTGTTGCAACATCATCTTCAGTGTCAGATGTTTTAGCAGATGTCAAGTCATCTATCACAACATTGATAGATTCTACTAATACTTTGGTTCTCTTGTTGTAAACTCTATAAGCCCTGCTGTTTGTTGAATACCCAAGAAATAATCCTTCTTCACTTTTAGGATCCATTTTTCTTCTGTGCTCTCTATCAGCTAGGATGTAACACTTACTTCCAAACACATGAAAGTGTTTGACAGTTGGTTTTCTGCCTTTCCACAGTTCATATAGTGTGGTAGAGGTTCCAGTTCTGAGTGTGACACGGTTGTGAATATAACAGGCAGTATGCATAGCCTCAGCCTAGAAATGATATGGAAGATGTTTTGCATGCAACATTACCCTGGCTGACTCTTGTATTGTCCTGTTCTTCCTTTCAACAACACCATTTTGTTGTGGTGTGATAGGAGCTGAGAATTCATGCTTGATTCCTTCAGAGATGCAGAATTCAAGGAAGCTTGCATTCTCAAATTCTTTACCATGATCACTTCGTATTCTAACAATAGTAGAGTTCTTTTCTCTTTGGAGTTGAAGACAAAGTTCTTTGAATGCATCAAAACTTTCAGATTTGTCTTTCAGAAATTCAATCCATGTGAACCTTGAAAAGTCATCTACCATTACGAACGCGTACCTTTTTCCTCCAAGACTCTCCACTTGCATTGGCCCCATCAGGTCTATGTGCAATAATTCTAGTACCCTTGTTGTGGTAAGATGTTGCAACTTTGGATGCGACATCTTTGTCTGCTTTCCTATTTGACATTCTCCACATATACTCCCTTCCTCTATTTTGAGCTTTGGAAGTCCTCTGATTGCCTCTTTAGCTATTGCCTTTTTCATGCCTTTGAGGTGCAGGTGGCCAAGTTTTTGATGCCACAATTTTACCTCATCTTCTTTGCTAATAAGACATGTGGATACATCTTCTTCTTTAGGAATCCAGAGATAACAGTTGTCTCTAGACCTTACTCCTTTCATCAACAGTTCTCCTTGCTCATTTGTAACTAGGCATTCAGCTTTTGTGAAGTTGACTTTCATGTCTTGATCACAAAGTTGGCTTATGCTGATTAGATTTGCTTTAAGCCCTTTTACAAGCAGCACATTATCTAGCTTTGGTAAGCCATGGTTTGCAAGTTTACCAACTCCCTTGATCTCTCCTTTGGCTCCATCTCCAAAGGTCACAAAGCTGGAAGCATATGACTTCAAATCTTCAAGATAGTGTTCAACACCTGTCATGTGTCTAGAACACCCACTATCAAAGTACCAAGTTTCTCTTGAAGAAGCTCTCAAGGATGTATGAGCTATTAGACCCGTGATCTTCTTCTTACCATGTTTTACAAACAGAATTTAAAATCAGTTTGTGACGGAATATTTCCCTCAATAAGTTAGTGGTAGAAAATTCCGCCACTAAAACATAAATTCCGTCAGTACATTTACCAAGATTTTTAAAAAATAAAATAAAACTTAGAGGCAGAATATTCCGCCACTAAGTTTATGGACGAAATCTCGGGACAAACATTGTGGCAGAATATTCCGCCACTAATTCGAAATCAAACGGTTACTACTTTGTGGCAGATATTTCCGCCACTATGTTGTCTATTTGGCACAACCACTTTGTGGCGGAATATTCTGCCAGTAATTGGTGAGAACACCCAACGGTCAAATTAATATTTCCGCCACTAAATCCGTATTTTCCGCCAGTAACTTAACAACGTGCAACAACTAATTTTTTCTCCTCTTGCATAAATTCAATTCATATATTCTCGGTAAGTAGTGTATTATTATTTTTTAAAAGTTTAGTTTATTAACTTCATAATTATATTTTGTCTGTCTGATATAAGAGGGTTTCTTTAGTAATTTATTATTTTAGATGAATTTAGTTTTATTATATTTTAGGTAGATTTCTTATTTTTATATTTCACCTAGATTAGTTATTTTTATATTTTAGGTAGATTTGTTATTTTTATTTAGTTAGGTTTGTTGTTTTTATTTTTACAATCTTTTAGGAGATTTGTTAATTTTATTTTTCACTCCTATTTAAGCTAAATTATTGTAGCCTTGAAGACAACTTTTTGATTGAATAAAAATACAGAGATTTTTCTCAAATTTGGTGGATTCCAAATTACTCCTTCTGGTTGATTCCGGAAGTCTAGTCGATTCTAGATTAGTTACTTTCTGGTGGATTCCAAGTCTTATCCAATAGGTTTGTCGCTTGCGAACCTGTGTTTTATTATAGGATTAGCGCTTGTTTTTCCTTCACGCTTCCGTACTGCGTCAGTTGTTTAATAATCAATTATCTTAATATATTTTTTATGATTTTAATTTAGGAGTGTTCGTTGGGATATGAGTCAATCCGGGTGGTAGACATTTCGTTACGTGGTTGGGACTTATTTGGTAAAGCACGAAGTTAGACTCTACTCGACATACCAAGTAAGTAAAATAAAGTAAATTGTATAATACTTTTTATTTTATATATCTTTAAAATAAATTATATGTAAGTGTAATAATTATTTGTTATTGCATAAAATTTAATTTATATCATTAAAAAAAAATACTACGTGTTAATTTTAATATCTTTTTTGTTCTAATAAAAAAGTACGTAGGCTAGGTGATAAAAAACACTCTTTTTTTTTTCTTCTAATATAACAGTTTTTTTTTGTTCTAAAACCAACAAATATAATTAAGTGTTTTTATTAATTCGGTTTAATTGAAAAAAAAAACATTTTTATTTTTAAGATAATGTAAGGCAACATATGATTAATATTCACACTAGAATATATGAATTAATTTCTCTACCAGAAAAAAAAAGAATATGAATTAATTAATGTAGAAATTTAAAAAAAAATAATTAAGTTCACTTTAAATTTATTATCATGTTTTATTTTTGTTAAATGACTATAATAAATTTCGTCAAAAAAAAAGTTGCTATAATTAAATTTTTAAGATACGAAATTTTTTTGTTCTATAGTAATTATAGTAAAATACGTCATTTTTTTTTTCTTATAAAATAAAAATACTCATTTTTTATTAAAAAAAATTAAATATAAAAGTAGGTGATACAAAAAAACTCATTTTTTTTTTAATATAATAGTTTTTTTTTGTTCTAAAACCAACAAATATAATTAAGGTTTTTTTATTATATAATTTGTTTTAATTGAATTTTTTTTTTAAGATAATGTAAAGCAACATATGATTAATATTCAGACTATATTATGAAATAATTAAGTTTAGATATTTTTTCAAAAAAATAATTAAGTTCACTTTAAATTTATTATCATGTTTTATTTTTGTTAGGTGACTATAATGAAATTTTGTCAAAAAGTAGCTATAATGAAATTTATAAGATAGGAAGTTTTTTTTAAAAAAAATAAAAAGGAATTTTTTTTGTTCTATAGTAACTATAGTAAAATACGTCATTTTTTTTCTTACAAAAAAAACTCATTTTTTTTTAAAAAATTTAAATATAAAAGTAGGTGATAAAAAATACTAATATTTTTTTTAATATAATAGTTTTTTTTTGTTCTAAAACCAACAAATATAATTAATTTATTTTATTAATTCGTTTTAATTGAAAAAAACTTTATTATTTGTTAGACAATGTAAAGCAGCATATGATTAATATTCAGACTATATTATGTATTAATTAAGTTTAGAATTTTTTTCAAAAAAATAATTTTGTTCACTTTAAATTTTTCAGATCACGGTTATGGATCGTAGTTGGATGTACGATAGATATTATCCTGGAGAGAGAGGACAACTTAAAGAAGTTTTTAAATTAGGGGTTGAACTATTTATCAAAGCTGTAAAACGCAGTCGCGTTGTCATAAGTGAAGGGGGAATTAGATGTCCGTGTGCAGCTTGTGAATGTAGACGTATTCGCAGCGAAGATGAAATTAAATATCACCTATATACTAAAGGATTCCAACCCAATTACTGGATTTGGTCATGTCATGGTGAAACAATTCCATCGGCCCCTACGTCGAGTGATACGAATATTGGTGTTGTGTATCAAGGTGCTTCAAGCAGCAGTGCGCCAATAGTAGCCGCTCAAAACTATCAACAATATTACCCTTTCAACGAGATGAATGATATCATAAGTGATGCTCTTGGATTTAATGTGGTGAACAATGGGTTGGGAGATGAATATGAAGGGGATGAACTTCCGAATGCTGAAGCCCAGAGATTTTTTAATCTTTTAAAAGAGACAAATGAACCGTTATTTGAAGGTTCTACTGACTCGAAGTTAACAGTGTGTGTTAGACTTATAGGTCTAAAGTCTCAATATCTAGTTTCAGAATTGGCCATGGATTTGATCGCGAAACTGGTGTTGGATACAACACCCATCCCCTTTCGCGGCGATTTGCCGCAAACTTATTATGAGGCAAAAC